>NW_020175039.1:9890537-10100751 GCF_003031525.2 Neophocaena asiaeorientalis asiaeorientalis
CCAAGAAGATACTGAAAAGTTTTTTTTTTTTTCCCTCTGAAGACTGAGATGATAACTTACTTGGCAATCTAATGCAAAGAACTAAAGGGATGACCAAAAAAATATATATATATATGCCTCACAAAACAACTGGTGATTTAGAGATTAAGCAGTCTGGCTCGTGGTTAAAAACATGGCGTGATGATTCAGGGCTGACCATAGGCAATTACTAAAGCTTTACCTGGCGGGCTTCACAAAGCGAAGCTGCCCTCCCGACTCCAGCCTTGGTGCACGGTCGGCGCATTGCAGTCTCTGAAGGGTGTCGCAGTCAGGAACTCTGGCGTTATGCTCTTTGCACATCTGCATTTCTAGCCAGGTACCTTCAACCTTCGGTCTCTTTAGCTGAGTTCTTGGGCTGAAGTCTTGCGTAGGCACCTCTGCTGAGACCTCCTTATTGGGCAGCGTGGGAGCCTGCGGCGTGGGCGGCGCGGAGCTTTAAGATTGAAAACAGTTTTCCCCACTCTGCCTCAATGTCCTGTACTTTCCTTTTCCATTCCTAGCCCTTCTCTAGCCACATCCTGAGGTCTATAAAATTGTTGAAGCCTTTTGTTCTTGGCTCCCTCAACTGTGAGATGACCCCCTGATCCACCAGACCCTCCATCTGGAGCAAACAGAACAGGGGAAGTCGGCATTTTCTCTAGTTTTAGCCTCTTGCTTACACCAGCGCAGTAAGTGATTGAGGGTCGACTCTTTTGGTTTGGCTTATCACTTTAATAACCTGAACCTGACAGCTCAAGGCTGGCTCTCCCGCTCAGCTGAGCTCCTGACAGAAATCACTGCAGATTTCTTTTCGTTGAGATACAATTTACATAAATTCACTCTTGAAAAATTTACAATGCGGTGGATTTTAGCATATTCACAAGGTTGTGAATATCACCTGTATCTAATTCTAGAACATTTTCATCGCTCCAAAATGAAACCCATAGTGTTGGCAGTCACTCCTTATTCTCCCATGCTCTGCCCTCCTCCCACAACTACCACCCACTAAACTACTGTGGAAGTCTGTTTTTCAGAGCCCTGAATACAGCACTCCACACACACAATCTGGAAGGCAGCTAAAATACAGTGTTAAGGCCCCTAGACTGAGTTCTGAGTACCTAGAGCAGGAAGCAGAAATACCTTATCCTCTTCACTCCAACGTCTGTTCCAGGCAAATGTTACAACTGCTGCTCTCCTTTGGCTTTGGCTTGTTCCCATTCACTGAGCAACACGTTCCCATTTCTTAGCCCCTCTTTTTCCCTGACCCCACTGTCCTAAACATGTCTATATAGCTCCTTATTCAAGTTTGTTCTATCTCATAGCAGCTCCAACTACAAAAATATTAACCTTCAGCATAATCAGGCCTCCATCATCACCAAAAACAGAACTCCCCTAGTGCTTCAATGTCAGGAAAGAGCAATTCTTCCTAATTAACTGGAAGTTACCAAGACTCTCTGTTATGATCTTAATTACAAAGGGGCTTATATTTTTAAGAGAAGATATTAGGAAGGTGGGGTGAGTGTGTATTGGAAATATTTGATAGTAGAGCCAAGTAAAGAATAATACATGTGTAAAATCTCAAGAGAAAATAAAGGGATTCTCTAACTGGGGATCTGCTTACTTTTTCTAAACCTCATCAAAGAATCACTGACCTTTCTGCTTTGCTTTTTTATTTTTATAATTTTGTTGGCTTCTTTGTTGTTTGCTTTTCACCTGAGTCAATGATCATAAGAGGTCTGAAATGGTAAGAAAGGGCCACATCAACGTATGGGGGAACAGTGACCTTTGCCCACGGTGAGCATTTACAATTGTCATGATGTTCTCCCAGACTTTTGTTCTTGAAATCTTTATTCTTCTCAGAATGAGTATTGTTTGAGAAATAAAATATTAAAATGGGAAAGTTATAAATAAATGTTTTTGCTGCCAATAAATTTATTAAAATATTAATTATATAATATTACTACATATATTAACATTTATAATTCCATATTTCATAGTTTTATAATCTTCTCTATATTCTTTTGGTAGATGCTACTTGTGGGAGAATAATGCAATTTCCTCGCAGCATTTTCACATATTTTGCTTTTATTCAAGTAATAACACCAGAACTGAATTCAAAGAAAGGACAACCCTAAAATGAAACAATTTAGCTAGTTAAATAAAAGAAGTTCCGAGAAGTTGTTTCAGCCCTAGGTGCTTTATTTTTTCAGAGTTTGAAAACAATATTTGGAATACAGTATGTCATCTACGAAGTTGCAAAATGTAAATCTAAGGCTACATTCTAGCTCACTGTCAATTTACTGCCTTTTGCAGGTTATTCTCATGTTCAGTAACTGACGTCTTGAATTTACTGTTTTTTTTTCCTTTCCTTGCATGTGTCAATGACACACCTACTGATAGAAGCACTGCAAAGTACTGTGGGGGAAACAAAAGAAAGTAAAATAAAAAACAAACGATTGCAAGCAATCTCTTGTGCTCTGTCTCAAAAATCATAAAACAAACACCACCCCTAACGGGCAAAGTAGTGAAGAAATTAGGTACAACGGGAAAGTGTGTGACACTTAAGAGCAATAGTGAGGTTTTTAGAGTATCACTGAGATCCATTTGAGGCTGTGAAGAAAGAAAAGAAACCACACCCTTAACATTTAGATTCAATTTTAGTTGGTTCACAGACCAGCTGCCGCCATTAGCGCTCCTCAGGTTAAGAACCCCTGTTTTAAAGTTTATCTCATTTGATTCTCACAATAGTCCTGAATGAGTCAGTGAGCTTAAGTAACTTGCCCTATGTAAAATAACTCAAAAGGAACAAAGCACGTCTTTAATTTGTATCTTTGCATCCTAAGTACAGTGCTCTTTCCACAATACAGACTTGATCACAGATGAAATTCTATTCCAAACCCCCAGTTCATTTCTTTGTCTTCTCTCTCCTCCATAAAGGTAACCCCATGCCATTTCCTTATGTTTAAGCCTTCAAAAACACTTCTTAAGAGAGGCTGGCCACTACCAACTTACTTGATGCCGACGTTGACATGTGGGATTAAAATAACAATCATTACAGCAGTTAACTTTGATGTCAAGACTTTATTTACTTTAGCCCTTTAGAAAAATGTTCCAATGCATTTTTATGAATACACATGCACACACACATAGCCTAAGCTATCAAATTTTAATCAATCTGATGTATATGAACAATTTGGGGCTCCCACTCCTAGATCCTAGAATCTACTGATACTTTTGAAAACATGTGGCATCAAAATTACTGTAGAGGAGTGGCTATAGATTTGTAAAGGCTGCTTACTTTCTATACCCCCAACAGAATGTATGGTCTCCAAGGGCAAACCATTGCTCTTCTTCACAATTCTATTGCCTGTGCCTAGGACAATGCCTAAAACCTATTAAAGTAAAATGATTTTAAGAAAAAGAAAAAGAGAAAGGTTTCATTCTCTTTCACAAAAAGAAGGTATTATATATGATATATTTTCACATGCAGAATTAAACTTTGATTTGGGATATTTACCTGTTTGGTGGAATTATATTATATTATATTATCTATTATATATATTTCATAGGAGCAATGATGACTCTACCAGAATTTTTTTTCAAAATAAACAAGCAAATTTTTTTTCACATTCTATTACAGAGATTCTCATGGCTTCCACATCTTCTATACAAAGTGCTATTGATAGAAAACTATTTTAAAATATTTACCTTGAATAATCAGACAGACATTTAAATTTTAATTTAATCTATCTTTCACTTCTTTCTCAAAGCTATGAGATAGAGATTCATAACACTGTAATAAAACATCTTTCCTTTTGAAATACTAAAAGATTTGGTAACTATAAAAACGATAATAACAATCAAAAAATAAAACTTAGCCTGCCAGTGGCACTAAATGTTCTTGCCAGTAGTGTGTCATTATATCACCAGAAAGATCAAAGTTTAATATTGTTAACACAATTATTTTTATCATTCGATCACTATGCCTGTTTGCGTATTACTTCTCAATACATTTTAGACGTATCCAGACTCAATAATGAAAACCTAGAATTACTTAGGAAATAGTAATTACAGGTTTACAACGACTAGATTACAACCTCCAGCAGAAAGCTCAAGTGCCAACAGCATGATATCACTATCAACTGTTTCTTATAAGTTGCCTTCAAAAAAGTCAGCAGGTGAAATCAAAATCACATTCCTTAACATTGAAAGCCTCTACAGTTTAATGCAGCTCAGCATACTCCAGATGATTTTATTCCAACTAACAGCCTTCTTTATATTCACCAGGTGAATGAAAAGAAACTAGTCATTGGGCTGTGACACTTTATTTTTATTTTATTTCAACATTATATTTAAGACATTTTAAACTATTTAGGACTAGTATAGCTCTCATTTTTATTAAAGAAAAAAACAGATTTTTTTATATCAATGAAAGTTACAAAGGGAAATTAGATCTCATAAACTATATTATGTTAATATGTTCATATATTGTTTTATATTGATTATGAAGCTACACCTATTAGATATAATCTTCTAGTAACTGTTATGGAAAACAGTGGAATGTGATGAAGCTAAAATGAGTTTTCATGTTTTATTGCCATATTCAGCTAGTACAGAGGACACAGTAAAGACAAGCAATCCCTTCTCAGTCCCATCCTTTTCTAGTTCCCTCCACAGCAGGTATAAATGCTTTGAACCTATAGCCATAGTCTTT
The DNA here is from genome assembly GCF_003031525.2 of Neophocaena asiaeorientalis asiaeorientalis. NCBI lineage: Eukaryota > Metazoa > Chordata > Mammalia > Artiodactyla > Phocoenidae > Neophocaena > Neophocaena asiaeorientalis. Next base: position 9,895,270 of record NW_020175039.1, read on the forward strand.
CCATTCCTTTGTCCTCACTGACAAGGCTGACAGTGGATTGGAAAGACTGGCCCCAATACCTGGGTAAAGGGGAGCAAGCAAGTGAAATAAAATGCCTAGTATTTGTCTTCCTGTCCTAAACCCAGTATCTGGTATGCTTCGAGGTGTGTTTCCAAATTTTAAGTTTCATAAGCATCTCCCAGGGAGTTTAATACAGATTTCTAGATCCTCTCTCAGCCCTAACAAGTGGAACAGGACTAAGTATCTGAATTTTTAGTCAGAACTCCAGGGAATCATAATAGATGACATTTTAATAAACACTAGGTTAGAATGAACTCCCAAGACACCTCTGTGCCTAGTGAACTGCAAACTTCTCTTCTGACCTAGGCCATGGCTTCCAAAATATGCAGCTGGAATTATGTCTTTTTTTCTTGATTATAGTCTATCTCCATTATAAAGGTAGAACATTGCCCTAATTCCTGATAATCTGGACATATTTTGCCATCCCCTTCTCCCTAAGACCACACATGTCTTCACGTCTCTATTCAAATCCAAATCACTCACACCATCTACAATTACAATGATGACACTGATCCATCTACAAGCATCGTGACTTGCCCTGGAGGAACCTGCTGCCACATTGTATACTGTCATCTGTCTTACTGTCACTCCCTACAAGACTAGTCCTAGAGCTCTCCAAGGGACCTGACTCTGTATCCACCTGTTTCCTGCCTCTTCCTATCTCTTCTCTACCTGTGACTACTGGGACTTCAGCATGCTTGGAAGTTAATACTACAAGAAACTAATATCCTTTATCTGAATATATATTCTAATATTTATACATATAATAATTCATATACATAGATATTAAAATTAACTCACAAAGGGATAGAGAGATATCTTATATAATCATAAATAATCTAGAAGAATCATGAAAAAATCCAGTGGAATCTCAGCAGTGTCAAATTGCCTTAAGTACTTATAAGGAAGAGATTACTAAGCTAAATGACGTTAAGACAGAAAAAAATATATAACTTTGTGAGTTACCACACAATAAGCTAATAGATTTCAATATAAATAAGTACATAGTAAAGTATTATGGAAAACTAATCCATGAACATGATGGCTGGTAAACTTTCAATTATTGTCCAGAAAAGGAAACAGGGAGTCTCTGTGTATTGTATTGTTTAAATTGTTCCCTGAAGTTATTCTGCTGCAAATTAAATAAGGTTAACAAAGTGATGACCTTCTATGTTTTGGAAAATCATAATAAAGCAAAGCCTACTCTGTTTTGTCAAGTAGAACTGGTTATGTTTTAGTGTAGTGTGTAGTTTCTGGTGCTTCATAGAATACAAAGCGGAGAAAAATATGAAGAGAACAGCAAATAAAACACCAAGGCAATAGAGGGATTTCAGTACGAGAAAAGACTAAAGTGGAACTTCTGATTTGAAAGATCAGGAATTAAATGACCATGAGAAAAGGTAATAAAATTATGAACAATCTGATGACAGAAATAAGACTTTCATCAAATCCTAATATGTCTAAAGAAAGCTTAAACCCTTTTGAAGTTTAATAGAAATTTTTAAGAGAAAGAAAATGTGCTATTCACTATAAATATTCTATTTATAACTACAGAAACAAAAACACAATGGAAGTAGGAGTGAGGGAGAGGAGACAGAGGTCAGGGAAGAGTAGGGGTGATATATCCTTATCTTACAAGAGTGGAGTCAAAATATTATTTCTAGAGTTGATGGAAAGAGGATAAAAGTATAGATATATTATTGAAGTTACAAACATAATAAAGAAATAAAAAATTGTGATATAACTGTATTGGGTGGTTGTTGAGAAAAGAGATGGGAAAGAGCATAGGTATCACCTAGTAGAAAATCAGCAGAACATGTCTGACATGAGCAAATCAACATTGCTGCAATTTTCCTTACTCAGAAATATGAAGTATGAAGTACCAAAGAATATGAAGTACTAAAAGAATAAAACCCTGAAATATTGAAAAGTTATTATCTCTAGATAAGGGATTGGAGGTAGGGCCAGGGAATGCCTACTTATTATTATAGGATCATCTCTATTTTTTTGGTTTATTTTACTATATATGTTTCTGTGGTTAAAAAAAAATTGAAATAAGTAAATAAAGCAGAAAATAAGTTATTTTTAATGCTATCAGCTGGTTCAAATTCAGAGGACACTGTTTGCTACTAACAGCAGAAAAAAAGATGCAGTAAATGGCCTTCACATTCATAGTGAAGGCTGAAAGGACAGATGCCAAACTGCTTTTAACAGAACAATCCTGAGAGCTTTGCCACAGAACTGAACCACCCAGGGAGTTAATACATTTTCTGTGACCTAGAAGCTGGTCATGATTAGGAAGTTATTATGAGGATACAGCTCTGATCAAGGAAACCATGATCCTGAAAAGGCACCCTAGAGATATTCGACAATTCCAGCAGATGTCTTTCAGCAGAAAAACCTCAGACACATACCCTAGACTCCTTTCCACCTTCTAGGTTTCACGTAAGTACATCTAATTGGCAGAACGCAAATTACATACAAAACTTGAGCTTCAAGTGTTTCTGGGAAATGCAGCTTTTTAACTTCCCAGCCTCTAGAAATCAGAAGGTTGTAGGGAGTGAAGTAAGCAAGTGTCAATCCGCTATACCCTCCACTTAGATAAAGGAACATGAATTTTTAGTCTCCTGGGATTTACAATCAAGAGAACATACCATAAAAGGGGATTAAAATAAGTGTAAAAATCTTTGTAAAAATTGTACATTATAATAAAATATTATTTTTTGCAAATACCTCTCCATAATTGAGATTCAAATATTCCATTTTGTTCATTTATTAACAATGACAGCAGGTAACATGAAGGTATGTTTTAATTTCTTCATTTGTAATTATGATACATATTTCAATTTAATTTAACTATTATGGTCTCTTTATTCAGTGTTTCATATAATATTAAAATTGTCTCTTTGAATGCAGACAGCTGGCAATACTAATCCTGTTAGGGAAAATATGTGCTTGCATAACTGTACCAGTGTTAACATTTACAAAGTCTTTGTATAGCATTTTCTATCTTTACTATGTTAACAACTCATGTTTGTTGGAATACTTCTCTGCCAGTACAAAACACAGCAAAAATTATTATTTTGGTCCTATTATTCAATGTAGTTATTGTGTCTAGGGTTCAATAGAGTGTTCCTCTCAGCTCATTGTAAACACACAAAATACAGAATAATGCCAGTTCTCAGAACGCAACCCAAGGGGGCCAGAAGTGTTGATGAATGGAAGAATAAGGCTAACAGTTATCTTAACTAAGGTTTCACTGATGTCATTTCTGCTACAGAATAGAACTTATTGACACGTTCCTGTATCTCAATGTGTACTGAAAGAAGTGAAATTAGTCAGAAGGAGAATTGGCCAAGAGAAAACTCAAGTTTGAAAATAATTCTCACAGTCCAAGTAAAGAAATTACAAAGAGGAAAACAAACAAAATAAAATAGTACTTATAAAAATAATACCAATTTTGAGATTCAATAAACTAAGATATTTTCACAAAGAGTGGTAGCTAATAGCCAATATGTTCAGCTCAAGCAGTTATATCTAATACATCATTATAATATTTAAATTGATAATATAAAACACAATCATCTTCTCGCTCTTTTTAAGGAAAGAAGAATCATAAACTGATCTAGACACTAGTTCAGGAATATGGGAACAGAATCTCTCTTTTAAATGCTGCTTTCACCCAGCTGCTGTCATTTACTTTGCCGTCCTCAGCCCTAATCCAGTTCCTGAAGCTTTCCCATACCAAGCACAGACTCATATACAGCACGGATAGCAAAACTTGTTCAGATAACAGACGATGAGACCATCAAACTCTTTATGCTCCCAGAGTCTACTAACTGGGAAATGTAGGAAACATATCAAATAGCCATTGATACAGTAGAAAGGAGGGGAAAAAAAGAGACAGTGGAAAGTAAGTGGCAGCAATTAAAGTTTTCTGAATTTTTTTTTTAACAGGCACAGGATAAGTCAAATGAATATATTTTTACACACAAAAAAGATACCAGAATGCTCTTGTTTTTAAGTCCTGAATAATAAATTTGCTATTTATATCCTATGTCTAAAAAGGAATTAAAATAGATTATGTATCAGTAACTTTAGCATATGTATGGATATCTGGATATGGAAAAAGACACATGATTGTATATAACAAAATTTATAATTATTTTCAGATTATATTCCTAATTTGTGTTATGTGTTAATAGATGATATAGGTGTAAATATATACAATTAATATCTTTCAGTGGCATGAGCTATTTTTACATATTGTGGCTGTATTTTTAAAAAGAACTAATAAAGTAGCCAGTTAACCGTATTAATGATTGCTTCGTATTTTTTCAAATTTAATTTAAAAAAGCAAATATAGTTTAGGAAGAAAAGAAATATAAACTCAATAACAATGCAATTTTATTTAGATTTATTTTAGGACATGTTTATGTTCCCAAGGAAAGTAAAACACATTTGTGTTTTATTTGAAAGAGTCTAAACAGATGTTCACTCAAGTTCTATTCATTAAGCAGACTTGAATAAAGTGCTTCTGAAACATGCACCAGAAAGTATTTTTTCATTTAGGGATATGTTCACTTTCTCTTTTTTTTAAATGTAAGTATTTTTTATAAAATATTCTTGAGTACAACGTCTAGACCCTCTGATATATATGGACCATACTGTAACTTTATGATGGGTACTGGAAGAAGAAAAAATAAGAATTGATTTGACAAAATTTAAAGTAATCTAAAATAATTAAAATAACAATTAAAATGGATAATTGCTAACAATAATCTGACAATCTAAATAAGTTAATTGCTATATAAGGTTGAGTTTTATATAGGCAATGTAGTTCAAAGTTCAGCCATCTTAAGGACAGCATATTTCTGAAAGATAAAGTGTTTTATTATGGTAAGAATTTAGAATATCAGAAAAGCTGACTCAAATGCTATAGATAAAGGATCTTTTATACCAAATTAATGAGATAGTTTTCAGATAGTCGTATTGAGAATACTCAATACCTCTCAATTTCAGATGAGCTGACATGTATGGCATTTACAAAAATTATGTAATATTCCAGAAGACTTTAGGGCCTTAATGAATAAAGTGTAATGAGAAATACACATTTTTTTTCAAGTAATGCTTTGTGTGTACAATTTTCAAGGAAAATTACCAAGGCTCAGAATTTCAGTAGATTTGCTTCTCCAGGCCCAACTGTCACAGGTCAAAAAAGCATACATTATGAGCAACTGAGTCAATTAAATTTCAACCAGGCAACATCTATAATCCCTATGTTAGAATCAGAGCATGGATCAACTGTATGAGAAATCAAGACATAAAGACATAAAGAAATCATAAACCAGAGAAAATGTGTGATGAACTTCACTTTCAAATTTAAGGTACATAGATGTGCTCAGTTTAACATTTCGGATAACTTCTTTTATTATCCCATTCTGATATTTAGGGCAAGAAATTTTTCCCCTTGACCAAAAGGATGTCTCCTTTTAAAGTTGATTATTATAAGATATTCTTATAGATATGGCATTTGAATAAGCTACCATGAACTAAAGAAATGTTCATAATTAAGTCAAAAATTCAAAACTATTTGTAAATATAATAATTATGGGACAATAAAGATAAGTTTTATCTTCAAATATTAATATATCTGTAATTTAAGCATGTAAAATTAGAAGACTATTTAATAATAGGTAGGAAATAATTATATAACAGAAAGATACAGTCCATGAATAGGCCAAATTAATTTATGATATAGGTAAATCCTAAAATAGTGACATGATGACATAATATTTATATTTAATAAATTGCAACTGGTTAATAAAAAAAACTGGGTAACTTTTTGGAAAAAAAGACAATATTAATCCATAAAAAATAAACTCTTGATTAAACCTCTAAAAAATAGAGGTTAAGAAAGTGAAACCAATAATAGTTAAAAAACAGAAAGTTCAGGTAAATTTATGACGTTTGAGTGGGGAAAGGTCTACTTATATCATGCAACACATAAAACCCAGAAAAGATTATAAATTTTTTAAATGGGCAAAAATGGCTTTACGAGTAGGCACAAACTTGTGCCTGAAAGCCTATGAATGCCAGAATTTTATCCTAGATATTCTTGGTCACCAAAAATATTAATAAGTGTAGTAAAAAGTGTATCTAGTCATAGTGTGAAAATTAACTCTATTCAAATCACATAGGTGTCAGTCCTTCTCCTCTTCCAAAATGTTCCTTCATACTTCTAATTATTGCTAACCAATTCTCTCAGATGTTTTATTCATTAAACAGTCCCTAATAATCCCCATTGATTTGAAACAATTTCTAAGAGCAGTGAAACAGAGATACTATGACTGATTACGTTAAGGGATGGAATCTCTAGCTGAAAATGAAAACTATTCAACATGGTGATGATAATCTATTATTTTATGCTTACATGTATAAGTATCTCACCAAAGAACTAACAAAAAAGTAAAGACAGAAATCCAGAGAAGTTAGCAAAGCACTAAAGCTTCTTTTGTCCACGTTTTTACCAAACTTGGGGCACTCAAGCTTAATGTTATCATAGGCTACCTGAGCATGGATGGGTACAGAGTATGAGCTTGGGTGGGAAGAGAGAAAGTAAAACTCAGTTTCCAACCAAAGTCAAAGATCAAATTCTTAAAATAAAGCTGTATCCTCAGAGGAAACAGGTGACCCAGAAATAAGTGTACCCCACTTCACTGCAATCCCAAGGGGGCTGAAAAAATATGCCTTGGCACAGAGTAGAGCAAATAGGTAAGAGGTCCCTGAACTAGCATACATATGCAATCCAATTTCACATCAACTGAGCAGACCAAAAAAGACCTCCAGCCACAAATTTAACATAAACAGTTCTTGGAGAGGTAGGGCCCTTTAGGTAGCAAAAACATATCCCCTTTGAAAGAATACATGTTCATTCTTAGCCTTAAACCTCCTACAAATAATTTTCCAAGGAAAAAGAACAGCTCACAGTAAAACTCAACTCAGCACACAAGAAGCAAGGCACTGTCAAGGAGAACCAGTAAGAATAAGAGTCAGCAGAAGCAGAGAAAATGCATAAAGGAGTGAGGTTTAACACATGTCCAAAGTTTAAATGAAGCATAGAGGGAAAATGGGCTGGAAACAGTATTTGAAGAGGCTGGCAGAGAATTTTTCAGAACTGATGAAAGACAGCCCATAGATTCAAGAAATCTAATGAACCCCCAGAAGAAAGAGATAAAGAAATCCATACCAAACACGACAATGTGAAAATGCAGAGGATCAAATGTGAAAAGAAGTTCTTAATAGTAGCCAGAGAAAATATACAGATTACCACAAAGGGGGTACAGTTGGGCTGAGATCTGACTGCTCAGCAGCAAAAATGGAAGCCAGATGCCAGATAATTGATATCTTAAAAGTTTTAATATAAAATAACAAAGACATTGAATTCTATACTAAATATCCTTTATGAAAAGTTTTTTAAAAAAAATCAGAGAGCACACCAACAAACCTCTATAAAGGGAACTTCTAAAAGGTGTACTTTGGACCGAAGCATATTGATGTTTCGATGGCTCATAAGAGGTGTTAAAATAAATTTACTCAATAAATATATAATCTGTGCTTACTATTCCAGGAACTGTTCCAGGTGATTGAAGCAAATCCATGAACACAAGTGACAAAAGCACTGCATTCAGAACTTAAATTTTAGTTAGGAGAAGATATAGAATTAACAAAATAATTTTCTAAAGAGACAATCATATGGAATGTTAGAAATTGGTAACTACCATAGAATTAAGAAATAGATCAAAGTAAGACGAGAAAGAGTGTACATATGGAAGTATTTGCAAGTTTATCTGAGGTGATCAGTGAATGTGGTAAACATGATGAGTAAATCTAAACACTATTAATTGAATAAAGCAATAATAATTTCTTTTTGGTTATTATAACACTAGAATAAAATTAGGATATACAAAAATGATAACATATAAGTCAGAAGGGGTGCAAATGAAGCTAAAGTATTTTAACATCCTTGTATTTTTGTGAGGGAGGATAAAATTATTAATATTAGACTTTAAGAACTTAACATAACACATAGTCTCTAGAGTAATCCCCCCAAAGTAGTAATCAATTTTTATGAGTCCCAAACTTCATAGAAAAAAATTGAAAATACTTTTTATAATAAAAAGATGCCAAGAAAGGTGAGTTAAAGAAACATTGAACCCAAACACATTAGTATTATATGTGATAGAAGATGGAAGATTTAAACCCAAACACATTAGTATTATATGATGTGTAAATCTATTTATGTAACGCTCCATTTAAAAAAATATTGAGGACTAGATTTAAAAACCAAAGCTCTAAGACACTTACAAAAGACTTCTAAAATATAATTATACATAAAGTTTATAAAAAGAACAAAAAACAATATACCAAATAAATACAAAGCCAAAGAGAGCTAGTATAACTTTACTAATATCAGACAAAAGAGATTTTAAGGACAAAAACCTAAAGAGAATAACAATGAAAGTTAATTCATCAGGTACATACAATTCCAAATATGAATGAAATTACTAACATAACTTCTAAATATATAAAGCAGATTTAAAAAATACCTATTGAACTATTTGGCACATTCTTACAATGATTGTAATTGCACACTTAGGGATTTCATGTTTCAATAAAAATGACCATATTGGAAGTGTTCAATTTTATTTTGCTTTTACTTCATTTTTAATCTGAAATCAATACATAACCTCTGCTTTCTTCCTTGCATTTGATTAATATATCTTTGCCTAACCTTTATTTTATTATCTCTTTGTATCATTTTATTTTAGTCAATAGTTAAATTTTTATTTTATTTTTTTCTGAATCTTTCAATAGGTAAGGATAACTCATTTAGGATTATGGTCCTATCAGATATAGTTGAACTTACTTCTATTTTTAAAGGCAATAGAGTGTACTCAAACTCCTGAAGGAAAAAACAAAGCAAAACATTAGATTCAATCCAAATTCAAACATAAAGTAGTGGGCAAATCACTCAATCTCTCTGTACATACATTCTTTTATTTTTTAAAAATAAACTTTTAGAGCAGTTTTAGGTTTACAACAAATTGAAAAGAAGGTACAGCCATTTGTACCTTCAATACATGCATAGAGTCTCCGATTATCAATGTCACTCACCAGAATGGTACATTTTTTACCAAGGATGAACCTACATTTACCCATCATAATCACCTAAAATCCAAGGTTTACTTGGGGTTCACACTTGGTGTCATACATTCTGTGGTTTGGATAAAAGTATAATGATATACATCCACCATTATAATATCTTCAGAGTATTTTCACTGCCCTAAAAATCCTCTGAGCTCTTCCTATTTATGTCTCCTCATTCCTATTCCTGACAACCTCTGATCTCTTTTGCCTCTATAGTTTTGCCTTTTCCAGAATGTCATATAGTTAGAGACATACAGTATGTAGTCGTTCAGATTGGCTTCTTTCACTTAGAATTATGCATGTAAAGTTCCTCCCTGTCTTTTCATGGCTTAATAGCTCACATCTTTTTAGTGCTGAATAATATTCCATTATTTTGATGTACCACAGTCTACCTGTTCACCTACTAAAGGGCATCTTGCTTGTTTCCAAGTTTTAGCAATTATGAATAAAGCTGCTATAAACATCCACGTGTAGGATTTTTTGTGTGGATATAAGTTTTCAACTCTTCTGGGAACAAGCACACCAAAGAGTGTGCCTGCTGAATAATTTGGTAAGAGTATGTTTTGTTTTTTTAAGAAACCACCAAAATGTTTTCCAAAGTGGCTGTACCATTTTTTATTCCCACCACCAATGTATGAGAGATTCTGTACCTCCACATCCTCACTAGTATTTGGTGTTGTTAGTGATCTGAATTTTGGCCATTATAATAGGTGTGTAGTGGTATCTCATTGTCATTTGAATTTGAAGTTCCCTGAAGACATAAAATGTGGAGCAATTTTAATGACATCCAGCTCATCAGTAATTTCTTTCATGGAAGATGTCTTTGGTGTTGCACCTAAAAAGCCATCACCATGCTGAAGGTCACCTAGACTTCATCATATGTTATCTTCTAGGAGTTTTACTGTTGTACATTCTACATTTAGGTCTAGGATCAATTTTGAGTTAATATTTGTGAAGGGTGTGAAATCTGTGTCAAGATTTTTTTTTTAATCATTCTGTTTACTGAGAACAGTATGTGATCCATAACATATTTGTTGAATTGCAGTACATTCATGAAGGAGAAATGGGAAGATGATCTGGATACTGCTAGTTGCCCATGTGTTCCAAGAAGAGAGACTAAATCTGATGCAACTTTGTGATCGCAATGACATTTTAAATAACAGTTTGATTCTCTTTCTCTCATTCCCTAGCTTTTTAAAAAAATTATTATATACTTATTTCATGAAATTTATTTTTTGTACTTTAAAATTTTTTTATTTTATATTGGAGTAGAGTTGATTAACAATATTGTGTTAGTTTCAGGTGTACAGCAAAGTGATTCAGTTATACATATGTATCCATTCTTTTTCAAGTTCTTTCCCCATTTAGGCTATTACAGAATATTGAGCAGAGTTCCCTGTGTTATACAGTAGTTCGTTATTGGTTATCTATTTTAAATATAGCAGTGTGTATATGTCAGTCCTAAACTCCCAGTATATCCCTCCCCACCACTCTTCCTCCCTGGTAACCATAAGTTCATTCGCTAAGTCTGTGAGTCTGTTTCCATTTTGTAAATAAGTTCATTTGTATCATTTCTTTAGATTTCACACACAAGTGATATTATATACTTGTCTTTCCCTGTATGACTTACTTCACTTAGTATGATAATCTCTAGGTCTTTCCATGTTGCTGCAAATGACATTATTTCACTATTTTTAATGGATGAGTAACATTCCATTGTATATATGTACCACATCTTCTTTATCCATTTGTCTGTTGATGGACATTTAGGTTGATTCCATGTCTTGGCTATTGTAAACAGTGCTGCAATGAACACTGGTGTGCATGTATCCTTTCAAACCATGGTTTTCTCCGGATACATGCCCAGGAGTGGGATTAATGGATCATACAGTAGCTCTATTTCTGGTTATTTAAGGAACCTCCACACTTTTCTCCATAGTGGCTGTTACATTCCCACCAACAGTGTAGAAGGGTTCCTTTTTCTCCACACCCTCTCCAGCATTTATTGTTTGTAGATATTTTGATGATGTCCATTCTAAACGGTGTGGGGTGATATCTCATTGTAGTTTTGATTTGCATTTCTCTAATAGCGACGTTATGCATCTCTTATGTGCCTCTTGGTCATCTGTATGTCTTTGGAGAAATGTCTATTCAGGTCTTATGCCCATGTTTTGATTGGGTTGTTTTTTTGATATTGAACCACATGAGCTCTTTGTAAATTTTGGAGATTAATCCCTTGTAGGTCACATCATTTGCAAATATTTTCTCCCATTCTGTGGATTGTCCTTTTGTTTTGTTTATAGTTTCCTTTGCTGTGGAAAGGCTTTTGAGTTTAATTAGGTCCCATTTGTTTATTTTATGTTATTTTTTTATTTACAAATATTTATTGAATATGCATAACAGACAAAGAATAGTGGCTAAGAGGATTAAGCCCAGAATGAGAGAATGCTTGTGGAAAAGAAAAAAGACATCAAGAGATATTTCTAAATTAGCCTCCTCAGAGCAAGAAGATGTGAGAGGAGTGATCACTGCTTGGGAAGATAACAAAAATTACAAGATAAGGGAGAAGGCAGAACTACTAAACTACCATTGCATGCCTGGAATGATCAGAACAGACCTCACAGGTGAGAAGATAGTAAGATTTTTCTTTTTAACATGTTTATTGGAGTGTAGTTGCTTTACAATTGTGTGTTACTTTCTGCTGTACAACAAAGTGAATCAGCTATACATATACATATATCTCCATCCATTTGTTTATTTTTGTTTTTATTTCCATTGCTCCAGGAGACAGGCAAGAAAGATATTGCTGCAGTTTATGACAAAGAGTTTCCTCCTATATTTTCCTCTAAGAGTTTTATAGTATCTGGCCTGATATTTAGGTCTTTAATCCACTTTGAGTTTATTTTTGTGTATGGTATTAAAGAATTGTTCTAATTTCTTTTGTTACATGTAGCTGTCCAGTTTCCTCATCTTTTCTCCATTGCATAGTCTTGCCTTCTTTGTCGTAGATTGACCATAGGTGGGTGCATTTATTTCTGGGCTTCCTATCCTGTTCCATTAATCTATATTTCTGTTTCTTGTGCCAGAACCATACTGTTTTGATGACTGTAGATTTGTAGCATAATCTGAAGTCAGGGAGCCTGACTCCTTCAGCTCCATTTTTCTTTATCAAGATTGCTTTGGCTATTCGGGGTCTTTTGTGTCTCCATATAAATTAAAATTTTTTTTTGTTCTAGTTCTGTGAAAAATGTCAAGGATAATTTGATAGGGATTGGATTGAATCTGTAGATTGCCTTGGGTAGTATAGTCATTTTGACAATATTGATTCTTCCAATCCAAGAACATGGTATATCTTTTACATCTGTCTGTGTCATCTTCGATTTCTTTCATTAACATCTTATAGTTTTCATAGTACAGGTCTTTGCCTCCTTAGGTAGGTTTATTCATAGGTATTTTATTTTGATGTGATGGTAAATGGAAATGCTTCTTTAATTTCTCTTTCTGATCTTTTGCTGTTAGTGTATAGAAATGCAACAGATCTCTGTGTGTTAATATTGTATCCTGCATCTTTACCAAATTCATTAATAAGTTCTAGTAGTTTTCTGGTAGCATCTTTAGGATCTTCTATGTATAGTATCATGTCATCTGCAAACAGTGACAGTTTCACTTCTTTTCCAATTTTGATTCATTTTATTTCTTTTTCATCTCTGATTGCCATGGCTAGCACTTCCAGAGCTATGTTGAATAAAAGTGGAAAGAGTGGACATCCTTGTCTTGTTCCTGATCTTAAAGGAAATGCTTTTAGCTTTTCCCCATTGACTATGATGTTAGCTGTGGGTTTGTCATATATGGCCTTTATTATATTATGCTCCCTCTATCTCACTTTCTGGAGAGGTTTTATCATAAATGGGTATTGAATTTTGTCAAAAGCTTTTTCTGCATCTATTGAGATGGCATTACTCCATGCTGACATGAGTTTTCTTCCCCATGCTTATTTATTTTCATTTTATCATTTTAGTCAGTATGATGAGAGGGAGACAAATATTGAAGGCTGGTGCTCATATCACTATCTTTTCCAAAGGACTTAACATTGACTTCTTGAAAAGCAATTTGGCCCTGTACATACGTTTGGATGGGACTCACTGCTTTTTGGTAGTGCCTTGCTGTTCCTTTCAGGTTTTTACTCCTAACAAAGCCTTCAAATTTCACAAGATATCAATCTTTGTTACAGCTTCTTTGTTACAGAACCTTCACTCATCTGGCTGAACCTCTACCCTAGATTTTTATATTCCTGGAATCAAATGTTTAAACTTCAAAATATTGATTATATTAATTATTTTACCACTCATCTCTTATTCAAGAGAAATTATTGGAAATAATTTACAATTATAAATTATCTTACAGCTACAACTCTGATTTAACAAGATATAAAATTTAAGGCTGATATTAAATTTAATTTGGGAGTAAACATGATGCCGATTTTTCACTGTAAGTAAAGTCATTTTATAAAATCTTAATCATTAATAAAGATAAATAAAGATAAAATAAATCTTGATTTTCCAAAAGAATTCATAGTAATGTTGCCCTAAAAAGCAGAGCAATCCTCCAAATGCATTTGAAATTCAAATATATTAATATAAATTCCCACTATATTTAACATTTTAAGGAATATATCAAATGAGTACACACTGTAACATGGTGTCAGAACAAATTTTTCCATGAAAAATATGTCAGAAAATGCTCCCTTAAATAATAAATGTCTGGAATATTCCCACAGACAAATCAATAAAAATGTGTTTATAATGAATTCCTGATAAACTTGTGGTTATATGTAAAATTAAATTAAATAAATGGTACTTAGAGAAGAAAAATTTGAAAAAATAAAGTAATAAATCTGCATTCATTAATTTATTTAACCAATATTTATTCTGCAAATGAAATGTTGCTGTACAAAGGAAACATTTTAAATTCTGAAGTGTATGAAAGCAATGAAATTTACTATAAAATAAGTAGCTATAAAATTAACTTGCTGGAGAATAAATCACAGGGGGGCAACTTAACCAAACCATGTTTTTACTACTGAGATTACAGAAAAAAACAAGATATCAATAAGTTGAAATCAGAACTCTTATTATTTGGCATAAATTGTTACTAGGACTAATTAGATAAGCAAATGGTATATATTCAAATACAAATAAGAACTGACTTTTCTGTAATGAGCAGAATATGATAGGTTACATTGCAGTAACAAACAATCCCCAAATCACAGTGGTTTAAATCAACAAAAGTTTACTTCTTGTTCATTCTGTAAATGCATCAAGACCAACGTGGACAGAAAAGCCATTCTCTGTAAAAAGGTTAATTGTGGTATCAGAGGAAAAATGAACTCCAGAGAATTACCCATGATCAATGAATTCTGACCAGAAGCGGCACATGCTAAAAACTATAATCCAACCAAGTGCCTAGAAATGGAGAGTTGGAAATAACTGGTGAATAGTATTATAAGTGCCATATTTTTCATGGAGTACATTTTAAAATGTGTCAAAATAATAATAATAATAAGTAGTAAACTAATACCAAAAATCAAATGAGGAAAATTTTTAAAGTTTTAAGATCAACGTCTTATGGGATCTCTATGTTGAGATTATTAAAGCTCTGATATATAGCCCATGCCTTCTAATTTAAAAAACTCTATCATAGGGCTTCCCTGGTGGTGCAATGGTTAAGAATCTGCCTGCCAGGACAGAAATGAAGACAGAGACGCAGAGAATGGATTTGAGGACACGGGGAGGGGGAAGGGTAAGCTGGGACGAAGTGAGAGAGGGGCATGGACATATATACACTACCAAATGTAAAATAGATAGCTAGTGGAGGCAGCCGCATAGCACAGGGAGATCAGCTCCATGCTTTGTGTCCACCTAGAGGTGTGGGATAGGGAGGGTGGGAAGGAGACGCAAGAGGGAGGAGATATGGGGATATATGTATATGAATAGCTGATCCACTTTGTTATACAGCAGAAACCAACACACAACTGTAAAGCAATTATACTCCAATAAAGATGTTAAAAGGAAAAAAAAGAATCCGCCTGCCAATGCAGGGGACACAGGTTCGAGCCCTGGTCCGGGAAGATCCCACAGGCCGCGGAGCAACTAAGCCTGCGCGCCTAGAGCCCGGGCTTCGCAACAAGAGAAGCCACCGCAGTGAGAAGCCTGTGTACCACAACAAAGAGTAGCCCCAGCGGCACTGTACCCAGTACAGTAATAGAGAATTATAGCTGAAAGAGCTACAAAACAGACTCACTCTGAAGAGACATATTTAGAAAAGTCCAAAGTCAAAAAAATACCAAAAAAAATAGACATGAGGAATTTGAAGCCTCTGGAACCCATGGCCACATCAAGCATTAAACACAGTTCAACATCCAGACAGAATAATATAAATATACCCACTAAAGACCTATTTACCTTAGTTCTTATATATGGCTTTCAACAATAACAACAACAAAATCATAAGGCATTCTAAAAGGCAAGAAATAAACACGGTAGAAAGAGATAAAGCAATCATCATAACAAGACAGATATGACACACATGTTGGAATTATTGGACAGGGAACTTAACTATGTTTAATATTTAAGGGTTCTAGTGGAAAAGTTAGACAATAAGCAAGGACAGATAGAGAATGTAAGCAGAGAGATGAAAATACTAAGAAACAATAAAAAAGAAACAATAGAAATCAAAATTTTGTAACAGAAATGAAGAATGTCTTTGATGGGCCCATCAGTAGACAGCATAGCAACGAAAAGAATCAGTGATCTTGAACATATGTCAGTAGAAACTTCCCTGCCTGAAATGCAAAGAGAGAAAAGATAAATTGACATAATAAAACACTGAATAATTATGAGACAGTCAAAAGGTGTAACTCGTTGGAATTCCAGAAGGAGAAGAGAGGGAGAACAGAGCAGGAAAATATTCGAATTAATGACTTAGAACTTCCCCAAATTTCATGACAGACATCTAACCAAAATCTAGGAAGCTCAGTGAATACCAAACAGGATAAATACATCCTATTTAAACGGCAGAAAACCAAAGACAAAATCTTGAAAGAAGCCAGAGGGGAAAACTGCCTTACTTGTAGAGGAACAATGATAAGAATTACAATAGATTTCTTGTAATAAACCACACAAGCAAGAAGAAAGTAGAGTGAAATATTGTAAGTGCTGAGAGAAAAAGCCACCAATCTGTTTTTATATTCAGCAAAATTATCCATCAAAAGTGAAGGGGAAAAATGAAAGTGATAGAATGAAAACAGCTAAGCCATTCCAACCACCTGGCATTATACCCAACAGAGGGCAGGCAGATGCTCTCACAGTGGAAGCATGTTGCTCATTGCTCTATATTTGCATTTTGATTCCTAACTTCTACTTTACCCAATCTAAAATCTTATATGTTTTATAAACTTTAGCATCAACCATAGCCACTACCATTTTCTCCTTAGCTGGGTCTTTCCTTCATTGATGTTAAGCCCCAGGTCTTTCATATCAGTAATGAGACTGCTCACGGTTAACTGATAACACCTGACATAATGGATAAGCTTAATCAACTGTGAATGAGTTATTCAGGTCACTGGGCATTCCCGGGTAACCCAATGTAATCACAGGAAACCACAAAAAGAAAGAGACTGTGACTAAATTAAAATCAAATCATTGGTTCTCTGTCCAATTTGTAACAAGACAGTTTGAAGTGAAAAATTTGCTCAATTTGTGTAGCTTAGAAAGAGTCATCCTCTCAGCCCAATAATGGAGAGCTGACCTAGACACTCAACACAGCCGACATGCTCACTGAAGAGCTGAGGGCTTATGTGCATCAGTTCTCATAAAGGCCGAAAGGGAATACCCTCCACAACATACGTATTGTTTTTCTCTCTGATTCAATGTGTCCATTAAACAAACATTAAACTCTTTACTTGGCATTCTCAAATATTCCTATATTGGAAAGAAGGTATCGTGAATGGGGGGTCACAAACATAGTGGTCCCAGACTATTTTAAATTAATACATTAGGAGTCCTGTTTACATACAATTCTATGTTATGAGTTGACAGGTAGAGTTTGGCTTTACAGATCTATTTTCACCAATTCCAGGGTGTAAAAGCCTGAGGCCCAGCCCAGTGACCATTGTCAAGATGATACTACCCTGTAGGACTCCTGGATGGTCAGACATGCAGTCTCTTCATGGTAAAAACTCTGCATCTCCACGTGCTCTGCTCTTTCTTAGTTACAGAAACAGTTATAATAACACTCTTTTATACTAACAGTACTCACATGTACAATATTTTATTTGACTTGTATAACCCTGTAAAGATAGCAGTCTAAGTAATAACAGGTTCATTTCAGAATCAAGGATAGTACTTCAAAGGGAGTTAAAAACTCACCCAAAGTCACACAGGCAGTATGGGTCAAAGACCAAAGTCTTGTCTTCTAAACAATAATTAATTTCTCTTCCCAAAGAATATTCTATGGAATACTATTTATGTGATACTGTCTACTAAAAAATTTCTGAAGAATTATTTTAGACAACTGCCTATTACATTTATCTTTAGGCAATAAAAAACAAAACCAAAACAAACAAAAAATCCTATGCTTAATAAAAGTTCCAAGAAATCTTCTGTAACGACATCCAGCATTTTCTAATCATATTTGATCTGAACAATTTTTTTCATATAGCATCTCCTCCACCAAAAAAAAGAAAAACAAGAGTTTGGGAAATTCTTCACATCATCTCGCATTATATCCACTGCCACCACTGTGGAGCAGGCTGCCATCATCTCTCTCTTGGACAAAATCAGCTTCCCAACTAGTTCCCTGTTTCTGCCTCTCTTCCCTATAACAATTGTTCTCCAAAACCCACTTCCTTCTCCTCCTGAACATGGATTTAGACAGCATTTCCTAGGCTAATTTGCTGTTAGATACAGCCATGTGATGGAGTTCTGGCCAGTGAATTATTGTTGGAAATAATATGCACTGCTTCTCAGAGGCTCTCCTCTCCTCCTCTGACTGGCTGGGGAGTAGAAGGAGGTAGCAGACACCCTTGGGCTGGGGCTCTGAGGGAGCCACAAGATACACAACCCTGAATCCCTCATTGGGTACTTGGATCAGAGCTCTTCTCTGCCAAACACTCATATGCACTTAGTTCTATGAACAAAATAAATAAATAAATAAATAAACTGCTATTATGTTACGCCATTGTGACTTGAAGGTGATTTATTTTTTTAACAGCCATTTGCCTGATCTGACTAATATACTCCATTTCTAACATGTTAGCCAGATTGATGGTACTAAAATATAAGTCATTTAACGTCCTTCCTTTTCTCTGAATCTTCCAGTGGTTTCCCACATGGCTTATACAATATTAAGAACCAAACACCTTAGAATGTCTCACAGGGCCTTATATGATCAGACCACTGCTACCTCTCTTACCACATCTCCACTACTCCTTTTCACATGTATTCCTCTCCACGTGGTGCTGACTTAATTACTGTGCAGAAACATTTCTATGTTAGGGTCTTTACATCCACTGTTCTCTCTGCTTGATAGCCTCTTACAGTAGATACTGGCATGGCTCACTCTGTCACCCCCTTTCTGCTTTGACTGAATCACCTTGATGAGTTTTTCCCTGACTACCTCATTTAAAATAGCTATTCCCCCAAATCCACCTCACAATGTCCTGTCACATTCCCTTGATGTATATATTTTTTCTCCATAGCACTTGTTAACATCTATATTATTTTTTTAAACTTTTTTTTAACTGCCATTTTCTTCTCTAGAATTAATCTCCATGAAGGCAGGTGTTTTTTTTTTTGTTTTTTGGGTTTTTTTTTTTTTTTTTTTTATCTCTAGAATTAATCTCCATGAAGGCAGGTGTTTTTTTTTTTGTTTTTTGGGTTTTTTTTTACTGTATATTTAAGTCACTGTTCAATTTCTATTGCCTGGCATAAATGACTGAATGAATCAGTGAATGAAATTTGCTAGAAAACTGACATGTCTACTTCATGAAATCTAATGACTTATTTCCTCTTGGGATGTGTGTCAAGGAAATTTATTTTAAATTTTAGTGTATGTTCATTATATCCTGAGAAGTTTTAGATACTGACTTTATAATGTTAGATTCATATCAAAACAACCATAAAGACTATGATTGATATCAAGATGGAATGCATGAAAATGTCCATAATCTTTTCTGAAGATAAAATTCTACCTTGACTATATGTTCAAAATTAAGCTTGCAGAGCAGGATGTCTAGTGCATGTATATATCATCAACTATCTTTTGAGAATCCTTAAACTGAAAGTAGTGAGTTAGAACAAAACAGGCAGGCATTTGCCTCTGACATTCAGACTCCTCATTTCCCCATAAAGAGCTCCACCTCTGTTAGAGTCATCAGCTCCACCAGCAGCACATTTTAAAGCAACCCTTATGAGTGTGATCACACCAGTAAAACCAGTAGTTTCCCTACTCAACTTGATATGAGTAATGTCATATCATGGTATCTTGACATCCTTGATATTGCTGCTTCTACTGTTTAGTTCCTGAAACTTTCACAGTGAATGCTAAATGCCAATTAGTGACCAGTGTAGCGTGACGCCTGTAAGGAGCACATTTCTGATGGAACCTGCCAAGATGCTAATATTGCCCAGTCATTGATTGCAAAGGATTTCAGCAACTAAAAGTCTTAGGTTTTTTGCTTTGTTTTGTTTTGCTTTTTCCAAAGGAAAGATTGGCAACTAATAATCTCCAACTGTATTCCCACAGCTAAAAACATAGTCAGTAAATGATATTTTGGATAGGAAAGGTTGTGTTCAGTTATCCTTGCCTATAGCAATTCTAACTAAGACAAGAAAGGAAAGGTGGCTAATGAAGGCTTAGCAAGCCAGCTACCACTGCGGGGGACTGGACCGTGACCTTGCTGGAGAACCTCTGCAGTACACGCCACGTCTCTCAAAGACATCCAACCTTAGGGGTGAGGGAAGTGCAGTACGTATACACTGACTACTACCAGTCATTGACTGTGGGTTGTTTTTCACAGGTTTTAATGCCACATCACTTCTTAACTGCCATAGGGGTGGCCAAAGTGGACTTCAGCAGTGAAAGGAAACTTTCAAGGATTATTTAGAATATAAAAACATTTAAAATGCCATCATGTTGGCAGTTGGGAATCAGACTGACATGCACTGGAGGGGTAAGTGTGGGCGTATATGAGCAGAGCACTGACTGCATATGCTTCAGAAGGTAAAAGTGTTTAAGAAGAGAGATCTCCTCACATGATCTCTTGGTGAAGGATGCGGGTGGAAGCACATTCTAGGAAGATGAAATTAAGAATATGATTTTTTTCACTGAGGACAGAGTCTGGGGGTAGTAAGACATCAGATAAGAAAAGCACAGGGGAATTGAATAATGAAGGGCAGGGATTTTTGTCTGTTTTTGTTTGTTTGCAGTTGTTTTATGCACATCTATATCCCCAAGGCTAGAAATAACACAAAGTATTATGTTCAATGCACATTTGTTAACGGAATGAATGAACTATTAGATTTTTCTCATTTCCAAATTTTCTCATATTCCCCAAACTTGCTTTTTCCCAATAAAACTATCTGGCTTACTGCTTTTTGGATGACTGCCATACCTTCTCACTTATCAATTAAATTCAGATTATCTCTTTTTTTTATGACTTTGATCCACTCTGCAAATAATGCTATTTATTTAATTTTACCACTTTCAGTTTCATCTCCTTCACTAGAAGTTGTAGAGGAAACTCTTGTCTTACCTTTATTCTATTCTTAAAGTTGCCAGTTTCTGACATTTCTTTCTTTAAAATACCTTTGGGTTTCACTCCTTCCTCCCCATTGTCATTGTTACTACTGTAAGGCTCGACTCACCATCTCATGACTTCTGACTGGTCAATCTATCCCCATTTACTCACCCCTAAACTTTTCTATAATGTCTGGCTAGGCTCTTCTTCTCCAAGATAAAAGTTTTCTTACATTATTTCAGCTCATAACAAACAATAATAATTATTTGGATTAATGTCAGAAGCTATACTATGTCTATTCCCACTCCTGTATGTACTTTTCTACCCTAGTCTGTAGGAATTGAGTGGGTCTGGGGAAGAGGGTGTTAAAACAGTGGCTTGTGATTTATTTCTCTCTGATTACCAAGAGACACACTCAGGGAAAGAAAGTGACCTCCTGCATTATCTTTCTTGTAAACATGCTCATAAGGCACTTCCTGGTAAATAAACTAATAACATTTACTAGGAAGAGAGTTCTTATCTATAGAGTACTCTCAGTAGGATGTCCATGGTTTGGTTAGCTTATGGTAGACAAATCTAGAATCTGTGGGTTTTCGAAACACAGTTCCCTGGAAAATGCCACATGAGGCCTATAACAATCTGGCTATAAAATACAGACGTTTCATAACCTAAAAATCTCTGCTAGTTGAGGTGATTTGCAAAACTTTCTGAAAATTTCATCTATTACTCCAGGTTGGAAGGCATGCCTGATGCAAAAAAGAAAGACCTGAGGAGCCACTTAGAATGTCCTAGATCTCACCGCCGCCCCCCCACCTTTTTTCCATCCATGTTTCTTGATTGCTTGTTTCCTTGAAAGTATTGGCAAAATATAACACTAGGTAAACTTATTTTATGCTTCTGATTTGACAATCTGATCCTCTGTGCTAGTTCAGGGCATAATGAGAACAACCACCTTTCCCTTAAATTTCAGTAGTAAATGAAATATAGACAGAAGAGTGTGAAAGAAAGAGTAGCTTGGATTATAGAACATGACTTATGCACACATAAGGGCTTCCTAATACCTTACCCCGGAGTTAGTATCTAAATCCTACTGAATGACTAAACTGGACAGCCATAGGCCATCCCTGCAAGGGCAGGCTCCTTACTGAGAGAGAATAGTCCAGAAGGGTTATCTGTTTATAAAATTAAAAGCAAAGAAAAATCTCAAATTACCAATCAAATAAGTCACTCTTCATCCAAAGAAGAGAAAATGAGGGGTAGAGGAAAAGACCAGGAATGTTACTCTTTTCAAAATCCTTCCAAATGGAAGGCCCCTTCCCAAGAGGGTCAGCTGTGCTAGTTAATTTGAAAGCTCCCCCCTCCCAGTTCAAAACTTGAGAAAAAGTTTACAGAAGAATTTAGTTCAAAGTTAATGTTAGTTTTGTTGCTTTTAGTAGATTAATACTGGAACAGTACCTCAGTCATTGGCTCCTTATAAATCTCTCATTTGACAAATGAGAAAATATGGTTCAAGAAACGTATAGTCAGTTGCTCAAACTAGCACCGACTTCAGCTTCAGGTTTTCTGATCCTTATTCCCATGCTCTTCTAAAAAAGAAAAAGAGATGCTATCTTCTAAGTGGTTGTTTTTTGTTTTCATACTACATCCACTTGAACCTCGAGGATCCTTCAAATCTGAGCTTGTCCCATTTATCATCCCTATAATTACTCCTGTCTTTCTCCCATTTTTGAATTCTTACTTTGTATTTTCACAAAATTTAGACAATAAATAATTTCTAATTATATGTGTGTGATTTTTTTTTTTCTTGAGGGCAAAGTGCATTTCTTATACTTCTATGGTGATTCTCACTTCAGTTACTGAAATTTCAGTTACGTTTAGAAAGAAAAAGTTACCTTTTATATATAATATGTTTTTTGTTTTATTATATCATTTCCTTTAAAATAAAGGTTTGTAAAATAATTAATGTTAATTACAAATTTAAATGTATTAACGCTTTATTAAAAGCTTTCACTTGGTGCTTTCATTCTTTTTACATCTAGTGGAAATTTGTGATTCTTGTATAAGATAAAATAAAGACTTATTAACATAAATTAAGGCATTTTACCATGATAATCTTACCACTTCAACATGATGCTAATGAACAATCTTGAAATTACTACATGATTGGCGTACTAGGGTACACTACTTGACTTGTACTTGCCCATGCTGAGAAAAAAATACATACTCAGTGTGCCTCAGTGTTGACTAATGAAAACTACAAAGAAGTCAGTACATTCATAATTTGCAATGAATGTTTATTACCAAGGTTATTATGTAAAGAGGGAAAGTAATATTATATGATTAAGTATCTTAACCAATCAGGTCAATAGAAGTATAAGTTTGTCAATTACACCTATAATTCAAATTATACTATCTCTTAATGGCTAACACTAAATATGAAATATAGGCACTTAGGTATTTTTCTTAGTTGACTGGCAAAATATACTGCTACAATTAGAGCTGTAACAATAAAAACAGATAACGTTTTAAGGGCTTACTTGGGTCAAGCACTGAACTAGATGCTGTACGTACATCTCAACCCCTTCTAACATTCCCCGTGAGGTACCTATTTTACCCTCTTTTTACAAAATGGAAACTAAGACCTTCAGAGGTTAGGTACTTTCACAATGCACACCTTGCTTATTGAGCAGAGAGACGAGTTTAGATATAGCAATTCAGAATAACAAACTCGTCTCTCTGCTCAATAAGCAAGGTGTGCATTGTCTGTCTATTTATGTTCCCACATCTTAGGGATAACACCACTTTCTAGAGCTA
Organism: Neophocaena asiaeorientalis asiaeorientalis; assembly: GCF_003031525.2. Taxonomy (NCBI): domain Eukaryota; kingdom Metazoa; phylum Chordata; class Mammalia; order Artiodactyla; family Phocoenidae; genus Neophocaena; species Neophocaena asiaeorientalis. The sequence continues at coordinate 9,919,151 of NW_020175039.1, forward strand.
TTCTGAAGGTTAATAGCAGATAATAGATGTTAAGATGCCTAATACAGTGAAAGTATTAAAGTAAAATATTTAGGATACTCCTAGCCTTCCCTGCATTCAATATTTATCCTTACAGCTTAAAGTGTGGTCCCTAGAGCACCACCTGGAAACTTGTTAGAAAAGCAGAATTTAGGGTCTCCAGACCTACTGAGTCAGAGTCTGCATTTTAAGGAGATTGTCAGGTGGTTTCTATATACACGGAAGTTCGAAAAGCACTGCTCTATACAGTAGGAGTATGTGGAGAGTAGATACAAATGCCCATTGTATTCAGCCTTATAGAAACAAACACTTATTATCTGTATTAATCCATCTTTATTAAAAAAACATCCCTGTCTTTTCAACTCTAAGCATATCAACCAACTCTACCAGGAAAAAAATAAAACACAAACTATGAACCAAAGTATGGAAAGAAAAACTTCAAAGGCTTAGAATTAAAGGCAGTGGAATTCAGGGGTGTATGACTGCTTTTCTCTTTTTCCCACTGAGATCAAAGAACTTATTTTCACTCGTCAATACGTTTTAATTCTGGCTGTGTTTACCACTCCAGGTCCTACAGATTGCAAATAGAATTTTTAGAATTATACTGATGACAAAGTAGTGGTAAGACAATCCCAGGATCTATAAAGTGTAGCAAAATGTGATTTAAGTTGTATAGAGTTAACCTTAAAGGTAATTAGAAATGATAAAGAAAAGAAGTTACATTGTCCTCACAAGAATTACAAACAGAAGATAAGCTGATTTACCCTCAAAAGCCAGTTAGTAAATGATTATAAATGATTCCAAAACAATAGCAATTTAAGACAACAACTTTCTTTTGGGGGAAGGTTCTTATTCTCATTCTTGGTTAAAAAAAAATCTTTGTTACTCTCTTTCTCCCTCATGATATTTCCTTCAACACAAATTTTGGGTTTGCTTCTAGATTTAAGCACCATTCAACTCTGAATTGTGCGATTTGTTTACAACCTGCACACTTCTGTATATTATTCACTGACACCCCCAAATTACCTTAAACATCAGCTAATTAACATTTCGAGCCATGATACAACGGAGCTGTGTAGCAAATCAATGTGTAAATCCCTTTATCTGTCACCATTTTGATATGTGGAACAGTGTTTTTGCAACAAGTTGAATATTTTATTGCATCTTAACTCTTTATGTAATTAGAAAAATCCAAGTTTTGTTAAAAAGAAAGATGTCTCAAAAATGTAATGCATTTGAGAAAAAAATGAGGTAGAACTGAAAGAGCTGATTTGACTTTACCATTTGTTTAAATATGAAGGGAAGAGAACCAATGTAGAGAACACATGTAGAATACAGAAAATGTCAAAAATGTCCCAGAATGTGACAGCTTTGTCAGAGATCTTCAACATATAGATGAAGAAAATTTTAACCCTTGGTAGGGTTTCATCACTTCCTACTTGACACAATATTGCACTTTGTAGTTAGTTTGCAATTATTTTCCCACTTACTTAATTGCCTCATCTGTTATGTATGTGGAATGGGTGACATCCCAGTACCCTCTGCACATGTTTCAGGCCAAAACAGAGTCATTTTGTCAGTAGATAATGACATCTAATAGATCCTTGCTATTTACATAAGAGCAGTGAACATCACGAAATCTCAGCTTCCTCTGAGAGCAACCATGTGTATTTAGTGATGTGTAGAAATTACCCCAAAGAGCTTTATCACTAATGTCAGGTAAATGAAAAGATAATGGTCTAGTAAAAGATGGGTAGAATTAATTGAGTTCTGTTGTGTGCCAGGAACCATGCTGATCTAACAGGAATCCTTTCATGTAATCCCCACTATACACCATGAGGAAGGTATTGGTAGAAGGTGTTGGTAGAAGGTATCTATGCTTCATAGATAGGGCATAGAAGTGCAGAATGTTTACATTTCTTTCTCCAGGATATACACATACACTGAACAAGGAATTATAGTTGTAGAAGCAACGTTGTAATTGTTTCCCTTGCTATATTCAAATCTGCTTAGTGTGGAGGAGGGAGATTCCCTATGTTTGACACTTGATTAAAAGTAGAGCAATCCCTGACATTTATCTTTACTCTTAGCCTAGAAAGTAGTGGTAAGGATCATGTACTCTGGAACCAGACTTCCCGGATATAAGCCCCAAACTGTGTCACTTACAAATTGTATAACCTTGGCAAGTCATTGTGCCTCAGTTTTCTCCTCTATAAAATGCATAATGTTTTCCTACATCCTGGGGTTGTTTTGAGGATTAAAAGAGGTAATAGAGATAATAGCTATTAGAACCACGCTTGGCACATACTAGGGGCTCTATGTGTTAGTTCTTATTACTAAGGAAATAGGAAATTTTGGGTAACTTTAATGTCAAAACACAGTTTAATTTAGTAATTATAAATGCTCCATCTTATATCCTATAATCAAAATCTCTTATGATTAATCTGGGCTTCCAATTTTGTTCCATTGTCAGATCTCTTTTACGGCCCTTCTCTATTGCTTATTAGCTGATGTTTCTCTTTCTCCAGGATCAAAGAGGAGGAAGAAAAGAAAGGTGAGAAGAACATGAAAGTTCCTACTTGACTGGACTTATTATACGATGGCTTAGCAATCTCTCAACCTGACAGGTTTTAAAAGTTTTCCTTCCCCTTATGGGATGCTTTTGTGGGGGACTGGAGACACCAGGAGAGAAAGTGCAGTACTTTGAGAATATTCTGCTACACTCTCTGAGGCACAAGAGATGGATTTTCGTCTAGTTTTTTGACCCTCCTCAGCTCCTGGTTTTCTGTCTTGCCAACCACCTCTCGGAGACACCTCATCTCTACAGTCAGTGTCTTAGGCAGGATTTACCATGGATCCAAGATTATGTTCTTTTCACCTCTACTATCATGGAGTAGTTGTAAGCAGAGTAGCTCAAAATAGCTGGAAGCAAAGCTCTCTCTGTCCTCACATAACGCGCGTCATAGCCTATATTATAGAACTCGTGATTCTTTGTTGTTATTGCTTTTTGTGACCAGTTACTAGAATGAACTAGGCTGGATAAAGTGAAAGAATAACATGACTTTATACTTTTTCACAATTTCGCCTTTAAACAATTTCCTCCCTGTGATGGATGAAGTTTCAATCAAATTTCATTGCTTGTCAAGTTACTTCATGGTATTAACATATCAAAAATGCCATGTCTAGGCTAGTCTAGTGTAATATTAAATGGCATTCACTTTAAATCTTCTCTTTTTCAATTTGGCTTGAAATGGGCAAGGCAGGGAGTTTGGGTTTCTTTCCCTACCTTGATCTTTTACTCCAGGCTGCCTCTGACTCCTCAGGTGGGATGGAGAAGAGATGAAAAGCAGAAGAAAGCTTAAGTGACTGGCACAGTTGCCATACATCATTGACACACTCTATGGCGGCTGGCCCAAGATCTGTTTGTTTCCTTCTTTGAGATACTTGTAGCTTCTTCAGAGAGCCCCCCAACGGGTGACCTCCATTTCTTTTTCCTAATATTCCTAAGACTGTGATTTCTTCCCGTGTAGGCAGCTTACAATGCCCCTTCATTCTCTGCTTCCAGCGGTTTTTTGCTTGGTCACTATATACCTTCAGAAGGTCATCTTGAACAAAGTTCTTTCCAAGACTTCTCACAGTTATCTCTCTTTTGTGGCACCCACATCTGATCCAATCTACAAGAAGTATGGCATGAAGTACCCTTCATCCCTAGGGGAGTTTCTCCTACCCTTGCCACCAGGCCTGCAAGGCAGCTAACTATTCTCTTGTCTCAAGACACTTTTATACTATTTTTAGTTTATTTAGTAAATCATGAGCCATCTTTGATATTCCTCCAATTTCAGAGAACTCAAGCAAATTCTCACTTGGTGTAGGAGGAAGACAGAAGAGCCTTTCTCCATACCTAGAGGAAGGAAGGACAAACGTCACAGGACTCTGACTTCCCTCAAAGAAATTCTCCCTTCCAAATCTCAAATTCAAATGAATTCCCAGCCTTTTCTTATTAAGTGTGGAGGGTTGGTGATACTAGCAGAACGATTTCTCTGGTTGCCTTTTACAATTCTGGCATAGAGGATTCATCATCCCAGTTTGGAATATAAAGATACCTCTTAGCTACTGTCTGCAGTCACAGAGCTGCTAGAGATTTTAGAGCTGTGATATCAGTAAAAGTCTCCTTTTAACATACTCTTACACTATCATCTGTAGTATTTTCAAGAGGGTAGGAATAATGTGTGTCTTGCTGATACATTGCTTCCCTAGTCCTTAGCTCAGTATCAGCACACGTAAATATTTATTAAACCAATGAGTTGAAGTGCATTTAATTTTGAGGTTATTAGTAGGGATAAATATTAGTTTTATAGATAGATTGATAGATATAAATCTAAGAAGTAGTAGCAGTAGTAGTATCTATCTACAGTTTTATAGATAGATTGATATATATACCTATGGCTATTATAGTTGTGTATGTATTCATGTGTATTTACGCATTATGTAAGTATGTATATGTATTACACATGAATACACATACATGGCCTCAGTGTTACACATCTCTAAAAGAAACACCATGCACATAATGGTCTGTATAAATAGAGTTACACCTTTGGGAGTGTTATTTACACAGATGATAGTGAGAATAGTGCATCTTGGAAGTGTGAAAACCCTAGGACCTACTACATGAATGTATAAATATGCATTCTTCTGGTATCTGGATATATTTCATATATTCAATTGATCACATTTATTAAATATCTACTATGTGTTATGAATAGTGCTAGATGACACAGATGGTGTTAGATGTCTACAGGGATAAATAAAATGAAACAGAAAATTGTAAGACAAACATATGATTACAAATATATGCAAAAATGTATACAAATATAGAAAATGATTAGAATAAATTATATTTAAATGCTAGCAATTGTTTTGTTAGGTTAAGTGGAAATGGGTTTTTACTTTTCTGTTTACTTTAAAATTTTTCTTTATATATATAAAGAAAATTTAATTTCATAATAAAAATTCATAATGTATGAATTTCATAATGAAAAATAAACACATTCTAAATGATTTAAGATATTGATATTTTAGGTCTTCAAGTCAGATCAACACATATTTACCACCCATTATTTAGGGATAATTTTAGCCAAAACAATTTATCCAAAAATCACTTTTTAGCACCTGAGAGAAAAATCTATCAACTTGAAAAGGTGACTGAGGCAATAAATTGGGAGACTGGACCATGCTAATTTAGAAATATTATTTATGATCCTGTACCACCAAGGAAATACCAACAGCTAAAACTGTTGACTGCAATTGTAGCTGAAGACTTATTTAAGCAGTCTTTTACAAGGACTATCTAGAATAATTAGCGTATTACAAACACACAGAAACATTCTTGGTCACTTCCACAGTTTCATTTTTTTAAACTCTTTTATCATTACTTTAATAAAATCATCAGAAGGGATTATTGCTGAAAATAAGCTATTTATTTGCCTGCTGTTTGTGAAAATAAGCTATTTATTTGCCTGCTAGAATGTGATGAGGAAACAATATGGTTATCAGTTAATGATTTTAAAGCTTACTAAATGGCTAATTTCGAATCACATCCCATAGAGATGGGAGAAAAGAAAACTGACCACATTGTCAACATCTTGAGTCACTGTGATACCAGTCTGAGCCCTTAATATGAACTCCTAACATTAATGGTATATGTTTTTGAGTTTTAAGCTCACTGATCACAGAAGTTGTGCTACAAAAGCAATTGTATCTTCAACTGTTGTATCCAAGAAACTATTGTATCTTGGATCTCAAGAGAACACACATTTTTCACTAAAGTCTACTGAGAGAATTTTATCTTTTTTACCCAGTTGCAATAGCAGTTTGTCAGGGTCCTCACAATAACATCAACCCAACACATCCATACAATGTGATTCACATCCAAAAGTACATTTGTGAATATTGAACTATAACATATATGATGAATGTTACATTATTACTTATTACATAGATACATATTTACATTCTGGTGCTAGAGACCTAAGAGCTCTTAGGTTGATACAATAAACTAAGCTAAAAAATTATACAATAATTGCTTATGAATTAAATAGAATTCTATAATTTTCCTTAAGATTTATATTATCTCCTATAACTTAAATTTTTGTACAGTAACATGTACTCGCACACTGGTAGTTTCAATAACAAAATAATATATATAGCTTGTAGAAAATTTTATTTTCAAAATAAAATGCATTCTTTAAGAATGTGCATTTAGGCTATGATTAAACTTACTAGTATATTCCAAGAAATGCCCTTAAAATTTATAAAATCAAATATACTTTGTCACCCTTTAAAGGAAATGTATGTCACCACTCTCTGCTCTCTGACTCTTTAGAGGATAAGGATTCAGGTAGACAAAAGAACTATATTCTCCATATTTTTTACAACTTTTCTTTATTAGTTAAAAAAACTCTACCTTTTCACTTGGAAAGCTTGAGAGGTAAGTCCACAATATAAGCTTTTGAGAGTATTTATTTTCTCCTACTAGCATTTTCATTTCTTTTGAATATTTTTCTGTTGGTGAGAGTAAAATAAACCCCTGATTAGCAAACTGAAGCTTTTGTCATGGCTACATGATACGTAGTCTAAAACTTTGATGAGCTGAGCCATAGCTCAAAATACTGGTTTTGTTTCCTCTTTTCAAAGTTCATAAGGTAGATTGTGAAGTCACAAGAATATGTCCAAGTACCCCCAAATCTGTCCTAAATAGACCCTATGTAAGTATCATAAACAGAAAGGAAACTCACACTTTCCTTTTACATTGTTATCTCTTACATTCATGTCTCAAACCACAAATAATCAAAGAAAGTTTTACAAAATGCAGGCTGTGTGATGTGTAAATGATGCCAATATAGCAGAGGACCACAGATTACCATGAACTTATTATCAAATAATGTACTAATTTTTGCTGTATGTAAATACTTCACTGACAAAATTCAAAGTAATTGTTCCAATTTGGAGAACTTTTACAAAAATGTCTTCCAAATGAGTTCATCCATGGGACAGACAAAGGGTAAATGTGAGCCCCAAAGGCATTAAGACCAGAAACATCAGTATAATTAAGACAAGTAACCAGCCAGGTTCTGTTCAGTCAGATGGTATTTACAGATGCCACATCAACCTACATGAAGTGCTTTCTCAGAGTCTCCAGTCAATAAGATGGAACACGAACTATCCCCTTCCCTGCTTCCCTCCATTTATTTGCCATTTAACATATCTGGAGAAGTAGATATTCCAACACTTTTAAAATAATGGAAATATTGACTGAAACTTTACCAATGAAGTACTTTTCTTAAGCACTACTATTTCTCTAAGCATATGCACAGTAGGGTCTCTTACTGTGAATAGGGATTTGATTATATTCAGTGACGTTTAGTGGGAGGTAAAGTGACATTTAATAAAAACATTTCAAATTCATAGAAATGTCTTTAAGTGATCTTTGTTTTGTAAAATTAATTCATAATACTATATTTTGCTAAATGATGTTTTGTTCATCTTTACAACTGGAATACGAAAATAATATATAGGTATATTAAATTTGAAGACATGAAAATTTTGACTCAGTCTATTTTAACCACAACATTGCAATTTCACAGATTTGAAAGGAAAAATATTTTAATTTAGTAGAAAATCTTAATTGACTTTCACTGATTCTCAGATGTCAGAGTATTGATCTATAACTTAGAAATATAAAATCATTTTCATTAGTTTATCAGTGATCACCGGAAGAAAAATATGGGGTATGTATTTCTAGAATCTACAAATTACTAGTGTGATCCTAAAGAGCACCAAACCCTAGTCTTGATATATTACACTGGATTTTTCGTTTCTGTTTTTAATGTTTATAAAGAGAGATAAGTTAGATAAAAATGATTATAGGTGAATTTAGCTATTAGAGTGTATCTGTTTTCTTAGAAAATTAGAAGTAAATGTCACTTACTGAGAGTGAAGATATTCTTACATTCATTTTTATAATCATTCATTCATTCAACAAATATTTCATTTTATACTTGGGGTAGGCAATGAGGCAGAATGATGAACAAAATATGCAAAGCTCCTTCCTTCATAGATCTCAAAGATTGCTAGTGCATACACAATAGGAAAAAAATGTAATTACAAAAGAGAAGTGTAATGGATATTATAATTTAAGAAAGACAAGATACTATGTGGGAACAGAACCAAGTCACCAATCCACAATTGGGAAGTCAAGGTGAAACTTTCAAAAAAGAGTAATATCTAACAAGTTAACCTTAGGAATGAGTAGAAGTGGATCAATAAAATAATGGGAATATGAGGTCTGAGATGAGAGTGATAACAGTATGGTATGCATTAGAAGAACTAAATAAAGATTTTTTTTTATGGCTTGAGCATGATCCAGGGAGTGGCAGGATGAAGGTGAAGATGTAAGAAATGGTCAAATCATTTTGACCAAGGTTTTGTAAGCAATGTCTTAGAGTTTGAACTTTTTCCCAAAATAAACAAATGAAAACCAACTATGATAGCCAGCCTCCAAGATGGTACCCAATGATCTTTGCCGCCTATGATTTACACCTCTGTGTGCTCCCCTCCCATAATGAATCAGTGCTGGCCTATTTGACCAATAGAACATGACAGAAGTGATAAAGTTCTGAGATTAGGTCACAAAAATCAGTGGAGTTCTGCATTGATTGCTTGAGTCACTCTGGAGTAAACTAGCCACCATGTTGTGAGGAGATTCAAGCAGCCCTCTGGAGAGAAATCAACTTGTGATCAGCAACATAACAGCCACGTAAGTGAGGTGAGCTTTCTTAGGAACAGATCCCCAGCCTCAGTCAAGCCTTCGTATAACTGCAGCTGCAGCCAACAAGCCATCACAGCCTTAGAGAGACTTCAGGCCAGAACCATTAAGCCAAACCACCCCTGAATTATGTACCCATAGAAATGGTGAGGAAAAGAAAATGATTTTGGTTGTTTTAAACAACTAAGTTTTTGTGTGATTTCTTACATAGCATTACTTAATGGATTAACCTACTAAAGTTTTTTAAATAGGTGAGATCACAAGATATTTTAACAGGGAATGCCATGATCAGATTTTTTTTTTTTCTTCAGAAAAGTCTCTTCGGCTACATTGTGTAGAAAGACTGAAGGAAGGCAAAATAGGAGATAAAAAGGTAACTTCGGTATTTCAGGCAAGAGGTGATGGTGCCCACGCTAGAATAAATATTCAGTATTGTATTTATCTTCACTGCTACATTTACACTTACTGATATTTTTAAAATAAAATATGAAGTCTTTCAGAATTTTTTTAGAATGATAACAAAACTTAAAATCAACTATTGTTTTGCCTGTTCATTTATTTCAACACTCAAGAAACATCGTGGAGTTCTAGAAGTACAAGTAAGTTAGTAGAACTTTTATTCACTCAACTATGATCTGTCAAAGGCTTGCCAAGTGAAAACAGACTCTGGCACTTTTCTGCCTCCTGAAACTGATGTCAGCTATTCAGCAGACTGACAAAGAGCCCAGAAAGTGCTCATACCTAGTGACTCTGTCACCCCAGCTCTGCAATGACTTTGGAAACCTCTGTTGCGGTAGTGTGCAATAACCACACTCAGCAACAATTTCCAAAATGATACACTGTACTTTGCCAGGTCTGTAGCAGATGCAACACGATTTGCCAAAGCACAGGAGAGTAAAGTGGAACTTCTTTCTTTACTTTTCCTACAGTTACCTGTATTGCTTAAGCTGTAGACTCAAGTCACTACTCTTTATGGCAAATATCTATTTTCCCTGCCTGCCAAAGTTTATGAGATTTACATAAATCCTAGAAGTTTTTGAAAAGGAAATTTGGTTTTATTGGGACTTGGCTTAATGCTTTTCACAGACTTACCAAATACCCCGATAACGATTGACTCCCTCTTCGTATTTAAGTGACAGTTCTAAGATGTTACAAATTCTCTTTCAAAAGACTAGATAAAAATATGTTTATGGTATTAAGAGATTTTAAAAGAAAGTTAGGAGGCTAGAGGAACATAAATCAGTATGTTAAATGCACTTTAGATTTTTGCCTGAAAAAAAAGACTTCTCACTATTGTCATAAATGTGCAAATCTTCCCAACCAAAGCTCTTTCGAATCTTTCCTGCTATATTCATCCCTATAATTCCACCTACCCTGTTCCCTTCCCTCCCCTTCCCCTTTGTCCATCTTCCCCCACTTTTTCTCTCGGAATAGTATTGAAAAAACTTTAGCAGTTACCTCATTCAAATGACTCCTTTTCACAAGTGAGTAAACCGAAGTCCAGATGAATCAAACATCCAGACTAACGTGACACAATTTGGTGGCAAAGATAAGCCTATAACTTGAGCTTCCTAAATTTTTTTCAAATCTTTTTTTTCCCCACTTCTTGTCATTAAATACCAGTTAAATACCAGTTCAGGCATCCATTACTTCTACCTACAGTGTAGATAAATTCCACCATTTCTTTCTTTTATTCTTTTTAATTTTTAAAAATTAAAATTTTTTTTTGCTTTTTATTTTTTGGTCCTGTCTTTATACCTAGGAGGGCACTCAAAAAGTTGGTGAATATTGTGTGAGTTTGTTCCTCCAGGAAGCAGATGTTAAGCCAAAGTTAGGAGTACAAATTCTCTTGGAAAGTAATATCGGTGAAGAAATAAGAGAAAGCAGTATTGGGTTGGAGGAAATGCCAGGCAGAATGCAGATCTGACAAAGTCTCAGCCAGTCCACTGGGGAGCCTCAAAGGTTACCCATTAGACAAGTCCCCTATTGACAGGAAATGTCTAGGTGCTGGAACTACATTCTGGCTTAGTCACTGTCTAAGGCTATTCTGAGGAGCAGATGGCCTCAGCTCAGTCTGAGGTGGACCCAAAGGAGTTAACAGTTGGTCCTCACAACTGGGCAATGAGTATTTTTCTGAAGGAGGCGCTGATCTGTGCAACTGTGCGGTGTCTGCCACAGGTGGTAAGAGCCATCCAATTGCTAGCCAAGAAGAGGAACTAAAGACTGGACATCTATCAAGAAGTTTTTATCCTGGGGTTCCATGTGGAACTAGAGAATCAGTAAATATAGGGGGGATTATCCTAAATTCCAGGTTCTTTCACAGTTTTCTGACACCTGGTTTTAGTGAAGGTACTTAGCAATGGAGGATCAAGAGGAACGCCTTTGACCACATTTAGGTCAGAATATTACAAAGGGAGTAAGTAGCAACACTAGAGAACAGGATAGCGAATAGTCTTAAGAAACCTGACCAGGGAAGTCAGCCTAGGTTGTGCTTCAGTGCAAACGACTCTAAAACATGCGTGACTTACAACACAAATGTTACTCCTCACTCACCATACATGTCCATTGTTGGTTGCCTGCAGCTTTGTCACGCCATCATCTCTTAGGACACAATATGTCTGTCACAGGAGAAGGAAAATGAGAGAGAATGGCAAAGACTGTGCCAACTCTTAAAGCCTGTGTCAGCAAGTGACATCCTTCCCTTTGTTCACACTTCATTGACCAAAACACGTCACATCATCACATGGGTACACCTAAGTTCAACTTTGTGGACGGGTGTACTCCTCCCAAGGAGAAGGGCAGGGCATACAGGGAACAGTAACACAGTCCAAGGCAGAACCAGGGAGAGGCCCACCTCAGTGGGGCTGGGTGCCAGCACTACTGTCAGGCTTCACCTCCCATGAGGAGATTGTTTTATTTAAGGCCAACCTTAAATCTTCTTGATTTTTATCAACTAAGGAAACAGGCCTTTCCAAGCAACAGTCAAAAGAAAATCCCTTTTGAGATTTTAATTTTATAAAATTGCTCTCCCTTGTAATTCAATAAACTGGAATATGTGGAGAACTCAGCTTCTGTGTGCTGTAGATTATGATATTTATATATTAGAAATACCTTGAAATGATTTTGAAAAGTTCGATACGAAGGTGAAGGATGATACAAAGGTGAACTATTATTGTTCTTACATTATAATTAATATTGACTCCCCTTTCTCTTTTTTTTAAAGCTTTTTTGATGTGGACCATTTTTAAAGTCTGTATTGAATTTGTCACGCTATTGCTTCCGTTTTATGTTTTGGCTTTTTGGCCACGAGATATGTGGGATCTTAGCTCCCTGACCAGGGATCAAACCTTCACAGCCTGCACTGGAAGGCAAAGTCTTAACCACTGGACCGCCAGGGAAGTCCCTCCCCTTTCTCTTGAACCCAGATGACGTTTTAGATTCCCAAGTCCCTTCAGACTGTAATCCTCTCTACATATAGATAATCTTTCAAAAGATACAGAAAGAAAAGCAATGTTAAAAATTATCCAAGGAACCCTTACTAAAAAGAAATAGAGAATTTTGGAAATCTGTTAAAGGAGGAGAAAAAAGGGGCTTCACGTAGATATTTGAATTCTTATCAACTGACAACATAGCCTCTTTGAAGAATATCTTTATTTTCCATCAGGTACATGATGCATTAAAAACACAAGAATGAAAAAATTTTTTCTACAAAGTGAGAGAATCACTGAGAAATAAATGTAATGTCCAAAATATAAAGCTTCACAGCATAATTATCCTTTCATTAAGATGTAAGCAACGTTCTAGGAAATGTTGTGGTCCTAATTACAAGATGATGAAATACACATTTGGAAAATAGCACACTTGAAAAGTATGTAATATTCATTGTAACAGCAAGAAAAAGAAAAAGACACAAATATGGTGTGTTATATTTCTACTTCTCATAAATGATATCTAAATAGTTTAGGCTACAATTTTCAAAAGAAGATGGGATATTTTGAAAATAAGCTAACCTTATTTGTAAATTGGTTCATATGTAATTCAGTGAAAAATGCATATATTTTTATAGAAATGATTTCTTAAATAGTTGGAGGCTAAATGAATGAATGAATTATTGATTTATTTTAATGGTCAAATATTCTAGAGGCTCTGTAAATGGCAAATCACTGATCAGATTGATGTTTGCTCTGTGGCATTATACAGACTCAGAGATATAGACATTGATGATGTATTGCATTAAACACATGTATACACGCTTCTTCCCTGAATTACTATGATAATGCATTGCCTCAAAGGGAACTGTAACCATTACAGATAGTTATTTTGGAATCATAGCCTAGCATTGACTCAAATATCTAGAGAGAAGTTTTCCAGCAACTTCAGTCATCTGAATGCCACCATATCTACTGAGAAAACCCAAAGGTTTGAACTGTCAAATCAGACTCACACAAATCATAAACCTCACCCAGTATCAAGTTTTACTAATGATTTCATAATCAAATGACATAATCAAATGATACAGACAAAGCAGGGACATATACATATACAGAAAGACAAACACAACTTCCCGGGCCTTTCTTGTCAATCAGGACCAGGTTAACAAATGAAGCCCCTGACAGATATGTACAGTGCTAGTTTTTACCTAAAAGGAGCTGTTTGGACATTTAAAAAAATCTCCATTTTACACTAGGAGTGTCACAGAGTATACATTACATTTCTAGGGGACCATGCCACATAGATCCATAGAGTCTATGTTTGTTTTCCATAAGCACCCTAGACTTCCTGCTATAGCAGTCCATAGATAATGACTCTCCCACTAGTGCATACCATTAGTGTTTGCCAGGTGATCGGTCACTAACTTATTTCAAGGAAATTTCTTTTCCAGGGCTGTCCTCAGGTTAAGGAGACTTACAAGTCTCTACTAATCATCTCTTCCCATTTTTACTATAAATAATAATGATAAAATATCTTACAACTATAAAAACTAAGAAGCAGAACTTGGCATAGAGGAAGATGTCTTAAAGCAGGGGTCCCCAACCCCCGAGCCGTGGACCGGTACCGGTCCTGTTAGGAACTGGGCCTCACAGCAGAAGGTGAGCAGGGAGCAAGCAAAGCTTAATCTGCCGCTCCCCATGGCTCGCATTACCGCCTGGACCACCGCTCCTGCCCGCCCCCACTCCCACCACCAGTCTGTAGAAAAATTGTCTTCCACGCAACCGGTCCCTGGTGCCAAATAGGTTGCGGACTACTGTCTTAAAGAGTGGTCTGGACTACTGAGACTCAGGAGGAGAAGGGGAGTGACAAAGAGAACAGAAAAATGAGTGTGGGAGTGACAAGGAAAGTGAAACAAAACAGAAAAGCAAATGCAGGAGGGACAGGAAAACTGATGGAGACAACTGCAAAGAGAAGTGGGGATAGCAATGGTGGGCTGTGAATACCGAAAGCTGTGGAAGAGTTTAGAAGCTATTACAGAAACAGCACTAGAAAATACAAGTGCCATGGTAGTAATTACCAGTGGATACAGTACTTAGGAAAAGAAGAAAACTAGCAGTAATAATAATGGCCAGCATTTGTTAATCACCTGCTGTGTGCCACATACTATGCCTTGACTTGTATCTTGTGTCATTTAATCATCAGAGTTTAGAGGGGGTTTACTATTTTACAGATTAAGATGAGAAATCGCTTGCCTCTGCTATTGCAGGAAAGAAGGGAGCAAAGCCAGACTCAAATTCAATTTAGTGACCCCAGATCCAATATTCTTAGTCACTGTAGTCTAGTATGAGTGTGCTGTGGAACAGGATGACAGAGACTGTCCTTCCAACTCAGGACATCTCAGTGTGACAGGAAGGTGTAGTAAAATAGGGTGTATTTGAGCAGGTGAGAACTCTGAGTGCCAGATAGAAAATTTAGAGTGATCAGTATACAGATAGTAATCGAAGTCCTGGAGATAGATAAGATTACTCAAGGGAAGTGTACAGAATGAGAAGAAAATAGAGTTCTGTTAAGAACACTCAGGAAAAAACTAAAAAAAGGGCAGCTCATGAAGGAGACAAAAGAATGGACAGAGAGGGGGAAAAAGTAACTAGAAAAAAAAGTGGTGTCATAAAATAGAAAAAGAGAGAATATCACCAGAACAGGGAAATCAATTGCTTAACCAAGAGGCTAAGAAAAGTAGAAATGAACAGATTACACTGGAATTAAGAATAAAAGCACATTGCTAAATATTTAGAGTGGTTTACTAGAGTAAAAAGTTGAAGACAGTTGGTAGTGGATTAAGGAATGGATGAAAGGTGAGGTGGAGAAGATAAAAATTAAAACCTTTAGTTTTAAAAAGGACTATTTTAAAGGGAATATTAGCTAGGGCTGAGCAGGTGAAGTTAAGAAATTTTATCTTGTTTTTGTTTATTAATGTTGTTGCTTTTTAAAGGAGACTCTTAAGCATGTTTAATGCTAATAGGAAGTATCCTAAAATAAGGGAGAAGTTATACATACAAAGGAAGAGGAATGAATCAGTTAATTAATTAATTAATGGAGTATATCAGTTTCCTATCACTGCTATAACAAATTACCACAAATCTACTGGCTTCAAACATGAGAAATTTATTCTCATCATATTACCTTTTTCTCTTTTCTAATCAAATCTCCTTCTGCCTCACTCTTTTTTTTTTTTTTTTTTTTGACTCCTGCATCGGCAGGCGGACTCTCAACCACTGCGCCACCAGGGAAGCCCTCCTTCTGCCTCACTCTTAAAAGGACACTTGTGATTACATTTGGGACAGATCCAGCTAACCCAAAAAAATATTATCTCATGATCCTTAATTTAATCACATCTGCCAAGTCCCTCTTGTCATATATGGTAATAGTCACAGGTTCAGAGATGAGAACCTGGATATTTCGGGGGACCATTATTCAGCCTACCACACAGTGCAAACTTCATGACGCATAATAATGCTCTCTTGTCTCACTCTAAATGTATGGCCACAGGGTGACAAATGGTATTCTCTAATACCCTGCAACCCCACTACACTGCATGTTTACTCTGACATTATCCAAAATGAGAATTTCATACCTTCTCCTTAGTCCTATGGTACCCTCACCTCTAGTCCCATTTCCTTTCCACTCACTCTTCCCTCTCAAATGCTGACATTGATAAAATAGTCAGTCTAAAGTTTCTTCACTTTCATCACAAAATTTACAGACCTACATGAAATTGAACTTCTATCTCTGCCCCTCTATTTTTTCTTACAATAAACGAAATGTCCCTGTTCATATTAAACTTCTTCTTTTGTGCCTTAGCTCTCACAATGCTCACCTTCTAATGAACCTGGTTCTGGCAATTATCCCATCTCCTGCATAGTCAGTTTCTTTCTACCAAGTCAATCCTACCAACGTACATATTCTAGAATCTTCCTACTTTATAAAACCCTCTTTCGGTCCACATTGCCTTGCAGCAATCATTTTTCTTCTTGGTTCCCTTTCACAATAAGCTGATTGGAAGAGGTGTTTATTGTCTCCCTCTTCTTTGTCCTCCATTCTCTCCTCAAAAGATCATCGTTCAACTGAAATAGCTCTTGTAACATATGACTTCCCCCGTGCTAACTTTAACAGCTATTTCACTGTTTTAATATTACTAGATCTCTCAGCTAAACAGTTAGCCACTTGCTTCTTCTTGAACTACAATACTTTCTTTCCTTGGCTTCTGTGGCTACACTCCTCCTTGGCTTTTCTCTTACCTCACTAGCTATTTCTCAGTCTCCTTTGTTGATTCCTCTATTATATGTATTCCTCTCTTATTCAATATTGGCATGTCCCAGAGCTATGTCCTAGATTTTTTTCTCTCCTTTCTCTATAATTTCTCTTCAGATTATTTCACCTGGTCCCATGATTTTACAACCCATATGCCATTGGGTCTCAAATATTAATAGCCAGTGCTGACCTCTCTCTGAATTCCAAATGCAAATATCCAACTACCAATTAGACATTCCTAATTGCATGTTTAAGAAACATCTCAAATTTAGCAAGCCCAATACCTAACTCTGGAGTGCAACTTTATCTTTACCTTAAAAGTATTCCACTTCCATGCTCCTCAATTCAGTGAATGATACCACAAAATTACTAAAGTAGAAAAAAAATTGCAGATATCGTTGTTCCTATCTTTCACTCACCTTCTACATCAAATATATCAAAAAGTCTTTTTGATTCAACCCTCCAAATATATTCTTAATCTGTAATCATTCTCTCCTTTTCTAATCACATAAGCTCAAGCCACCATTTTCTCCCATCAACATTGCTTGAATTACCTACTAAATGATATCGTTTCTTCCACTTTTTTTTTTTACATTTTTATTGGAGTATAATTGCTTTACATTGTTGTGTTACTTTCTGTCGTATAACAAAGTGAATCAGCTATACGTATACATATATCCCCATATCCCCACCCTCTTGTGTTTCCCTCCGACCCTCCCTATCCCACCCCTCTAGGTGGTCACAAAGCACCCAGGTGATCTCCCTGTTCTATGCAGCTGCTTCCCACTAGATATCTGTTTTACATTTGGCAGTGTGTATATGTCAATGCCACTCTCTCACTTCACCCCAGCTTATCCTTCCCCCTCCGCGTGTCCTCAAATCCATTCTCTACATCTGTCTTTATTCCTGTCTTGCCACTAGGTTCTCCAGAACCTTTTTTTTTTTTTTGATTCCATATATATGTGTTAGCATACAGTATTTGTTTTCCTCTTTCTGACTTACTTCACTCTGTATGACAGACTCTAGGTCCATCCACCTCACTATAATAACTCAATATCGTTTCTTTAAATGGCTGAGCAATATTCCATTGTATATATGTGCCACATCTTCTTTATCCATTCATCTGTCGATGGACACTTAGGCTGCTTCCATGTCCTGGATACTGTAAATAGAGTTACAATGAACACTGTGTTACATGAATCTTTTTGAATTATGGTTTTCTCAGGGTATGTGCCCAGCAGTAGGTTTGCTGAGTCTTATGGTAGTTCTATTTTTAGTTTTTTAAAGAACCTCCATACTGTTCTCCATAGTGGCTGTATAAATTTACATTCCCACCAACAGTGCAAGAGGGTTCCCTTTTCTCCACATCCTCTCCAGCATTTATTGTTTGTAGATATTTTTAATGATGGCCATTCTGACTTGTATGAGGTGATACCTCATTGAAGTTTTGATTTGCAACATTTTTGTGTATGGTGCTGGAGAGTGTTCTAATTTCATTGTTTTACATGTAGCTGTGCAGTTCTCCCAGCACCACTTATTGAAGAGGCTGTCTTCTTTCCACTGTATATTCTTGCCTCCTTTATCAAAAATAAGGTGATCATATGTGCATAGGTTTATCTCTGGGCTTTCTATCCTGTTCCATTGATCTATATTTCTGTTTTTGTGCAAGTACCATACTGTCTTGATTACTGTAGCTTTGTAGTACAGTCTGAATTCAGGGAGCCTGATTCCTCCAATTCCGTTTTTCTTTCCCAAGATTGTTTTGGCCTTTCGGGGTCTTTTGTGTTTCCATTCAAATTGTGAAATTTTTTGTTCTAGTTCTGTGAAAAATGCCATTCGTAGTTTGACAGGGATTGCATTGAATCTGTAGATTGCTTTGGGTACTAGTCATTTTCACAATGTTGATTCTTCCAATCCAAGATCATGGTATATCTCTCCATCTGTTGGTATCATCTTTAATTTCTTCCATCAGTGTCTTATAGTTTTCTGCATACAGGTCTTCTGTCTCCTTAGGTAGGCTTATTCCTAGGTATTTTATTCTTTTTGTTGCAGTGCTAAATGGGAGTGTTTCCTTAATTTGTCTTTCAGATTTGTCATCATTAGTGTAAAACAATGCAAGAGATTTCTGTGCATTCATTTTGTATCCTGCTCTTTACCAAATTCATTGATTAGCTCTAGTAGTTTTCTGGTAGCATCTTTACTATGCTCTACGTATAGTATCATGTCACCCGCAAACAGTGACAGTTTTACTTCTTTTCCAGTTTGGATTCCTATTATTTCTTTTTCTTCTCGGATTGCTATGGCTAAAACTCCCAAAACTATGTTGAATAATAGTGGTGAGAGTGGGCAGCCTTATCTTGTTCCTGACCTTAGAGGAAATGGTTTCAGTTTTTCAGCATTGAGAAAGATGTTGGCTGTGGGTTTGTCATATATAGACTTTATTATGTTGAGGTAAGTTCCCTCTATGCCTACTTTCAGAAGGGTTTTTATCATAAATGGGTGTTGAATTTTGTCGATAGATTTTTCTACATCTATTGAATGATCATATGGTTTTCATCCTTCAATTTGTTAATATGGTGTATCACATTGATTGATTTCTGTATATTGTAGAATCTTTGTATTCCTGGGATAAACCCCACTTGAACATGGTGTATGATCCTTTTAATGTGCTGCTGGATTCTGTTTGACAGTAGTTTGTTGAGGTTTTTGCATCTATGTTCATCAGTGATATTAGCCTGTAGTTTTATTTTTTTGTGACATCTTTGTTTTGGTATCAGGGTGATGGTGGCCTTGTGAATGATTTTCAGAGTGTTCCTCCCTCTGCTATATTCTGGAAGAGTTTGAGAAGGATAGATGTTAGCTCTTCTCTAAATGTTTGATAGAAATCGCCTGTGAAGCCCTCTGGTCCTGGGCTTTTGTTTGTTGGAAGATTTTTAATCAAAGTCTCAATTTCAGCATTTGTGATTGGTCTGTTTATATTTTCTATTTCTTCCTGGTTCAGTCTCAGAAGGTTGTGCTTTTCTAAGAATGTGTCCATTTCTTCCAGGTTGTCTATTTTATTGGCATAGAGTTGCCTGTAGTAATCTCTCATGATCCCTGTTATTTCTGCAGTGTCAGTTGTTACTTCTCCTTTTTCATTTCTAATTCTGTTGATGAGTCTTCTCCCTTTTTTTCTTGATGAGTCTGGCTAACGGTTTATCAATTTTGTTTATCTTCTCATAGAACCAGCTTTTAGTTTTAATCTTTGCTATTG
Source organism: Neophocaena asiaeorientalis asiaeorientalis (assembly GCF_003031525.2). Taxonomy (NCBI): domain Eukaryota; kingdom Metazoa; phylum Chordata; class Mammalia; order Artiodactyla; family Phocoenidae; genus Neophocaena; species Neophocaena asiaeorientalis. Next base: position 9,938,992 of record NW_020175039.1, read on the forward strand.
TTTTCTTCATTTCTTTTTCATTTATTTTTCATCTGATATTTATGATTTCTTTCCTTCTGCTAACTTGAGTTTTTTGTTGTTGTTCTTCTTCTTTCCATAATTGCTTTAGGTGAAAGGTTAGGTTGTTTATTTGAGATGTTTCTTGTTTTTTGAGGTAGGACTGTATTGCTATAACTTCCTTCTTAGAACTGCTTTTGCTGCATCCCATAGGCTTTGGTTTGTTTTGTTTTCATTGTCATTTGTTTCTAGGTATCTTTTGATTTCCTCTTTGATGTCCTATAAATATCAATGAAGTCCATCTTGTTTAATGTGTCATTTAAAGCTTGTGTTTCCTTATTTATTTTCATTTTGGTTGATCTATGCATTGGTGAAAGTTGGGTGTTAAAGTCCCTTACTATGATTGTGTTACTGTCAATTTCCCCTTTTATGGCTGTTATCATTTGCCTTATGTATTGAGGTGCTCCTATTTTGCGTGCATCAATATTTACAATTGCTATATCTTCTTCTTGGATTAATCCCTTGATCATTATGTAGTGTCCTTCTTTGTCTCTTGTAATAGTCTTTATTTTAAAGTCTATTTTCTCTGATATGAGAATCGCTACTCCAGCTTTCTTTTGCTTTCCATTTGCATGGAATATCTTTTTCCATCCCCTCAATTTCAGTCTGTATGTGTCCCTAGGGCTGAAGTGGGTCTCCTGTACACAGCATATATACGGGCCTTGTTTTCCTGTGCATTCAGCCAATCGATGTCTTTTGTTTGGAGCATTTAAGCCATTTCCATTTAAGGTAATTATCAATATGTATTACCTATTAATGGTAATGGTAATGGTAATCCTATTACCATTTTCTGAATTGTTTGGGGTTCGTTACTGTAGGTCTTTTCCTTCTCTTGTGTTTCCTGCCTAGAGAAGTTCCTTTAGCATTTGCTGAAAGACTGGTTTGGTGGTGTTGAATTCTTTTAGCTTTTACTCATCTGTAAAGGTTTTAATTTCTCTGTCGAATCTGAATGAGATCCTTGCTGGGTAGCGTAAACTTGGTTGTAGGTTTTTTCCTTTCATCACAAAATATGTCCTGCCACACCCTTCTGGCTTGCAGATTTTCTGCTGAAAGATCAGTTGTTAACCTTATGGGGATTCCCTTGTGTGTTATTTGTTGTTTTTCCCTTGCTGCTTTTAATATTCTTTCTATGTATTTAATTGTTGATAGTTTCATTAATATGTGTCTTGGCATTTTTCTCCTTGGATTTATCCTGTATGTGACTTTCTGCTTCCTGGACTTGATTAACTATTTCCTTTCTCATATTAGGGAAGTTTTCAACTATAATATCGTCAAATATTTTCTCAGTCCCTTTCTTTTTCTCTTCTTCTTCTGAGACCCCTATAATTCAAATGTTGGTGGGTTTAATGTTGTTCCAGAAGTCTCTAAGGCCGTCCTCAATTCTTTTCATTCTTTTTTCTTTATTCTGCTCTGTAGTAGTTATTTCCACTATTTTAACTTCCAGGTGACTTATCCATTCTTCTGCCTCAGTTATTCTGTTACTGATTCCTTCTAGAGAATTTTAATTTCATTTATTGTGGTGTTCATCATTGTTTGTTTGCTCTTTAGTTATTCTAGGTCCTTGTCAAACGTTTCTTTTATCCTCTCCTTTCTATCTCCAAGATTTTGGATCATCTTTACTATCATTACTCTGAACTCTTTTTCAGGTAGACTGCCTATTTCTTCTTCACTTTTTTGGTCTGGTGGGTTTTTACTTTGCTACTTCATCTGCTGCGTATTTCTCTGTCTTCTCATTTTGCTTAACTTACTGTGTTTGGGGTCTCCTTGTCACATGCTGCAGGTTCGTAGATCCCTTTGATTTTGGTGTCTGCCCCTAGTGGGTAAGGTTGGTTCAGTGGGTCGCATAGGCTTCCTGGTGGAGGGGCTGGTGCCTGTGTTCTAGTGGATGAGGCTGGATCTTGTCTTTCTGGTGGGCAGGACCCTGTTCAGTGGTGTGTTTTGGGGTGTCTGTGAACTTATTATGATTTTAGCCAGCTTCTCTGTCTTGCTAGTTGTTTGGCATGGGGAGTCCAGCACAGGAGCTTGCTGGACATTGAGTGGACTTGGGTCTTAGCATTGAGATGGAGATCTCTGGGAGAGTTCTCGCTGTTTGATATTACATGGGGCCGGAGGTCTCTGGTGGTCTACTGTCCTGAACTCGGCTCTGCCACCTCAAAGGCTGAGGCCTGACAATGAGCCAGAGCACCAAGACTCTGTCAGCCACAAGGTTCAGAAGAAAAGGGAGAAAAAAAAGAAAGAAAACAAAATATAATAAAATAAATAAAGTTATTAAAATAAAAATTTTAATTATTAAAATAAAAGAATAAATAAAGTAATTTAAAAATAAAGGAAAAAGAAGAGAGCAACCAAACCAATAAACAAATCCACCAATGATAACAAGCACTAAAAACGAAACTAAGATAAACATAAAAATCAGAAACTAGTCAGTCACATGCAGCAAACCCCAAGTCTACAGTTGCTCCCAATGTCCACCACCTCAATTTTGCGATGATTCATTGTCTTCTCAGGTATTCCACAGATGCAGGGTACATCAGGTTGATTGTGGAGATTTAATCCGCTGCTCCTGAGGCTGCTGGGAGAAATTTCCCTTTCTCTTCATAGTTCGCACAGCTCCTGGGGTTCAGCTTTGGATTTGGCCCCGCCTCTGCATGTAGGTCACCCTCTGGTGTCTGTTCTTTGCCCAGACACAAGGGGGTTAAAGTAGCAGCTGATTAGGGGGCTCTGGCTCACTCAGGCTGGGGTGAGGTAAGGGGACAGAATGTGGGGTGAGCCTGTGGCGGCAGAGGCCAGCGTGACATTGCAACAGCCTGAGGCATGCTGTGTGTTCTCCTGGGGAAGTTGTCCCTGGATTAAGGGACCCTGGCAGTGGTGGGCTGCACAGGCTCCTGGTAGGGGAGGTGTGGATAGTGACCTGTGCTTGCACACAGGCTTCTTGGTGGCTGCAGCAGCCATGTTAGAACGTGATGCCTGTCTCTGGTGTCCACACTGATAGTCGCAGCTCTAGCCCATCTTTGGAGTTTGTTTAGGTGGTGTTCTGAATCTTCTCTCCTCGTGCACCCCAAAACAATAGTCTCTTGACTCTTAGGCAGTTCCAGGTCTCTCGACTCTTAGGCAATTCCAGGCTTTTTCCTGGACTCCCTTCCAGCTAGCTGTGGCGCACCAGCCCACTTCAGGCTGTGTTCACGCAGCCAACCCCAGTCCTCTCACTGGGATCTGACCTCCAAAGCCCAAGCCTCAGCTCACAACCCCCGCCCGCCCCAGTGGGTGAGCCAACAAGCCTCTCAGGCTGGTGAGTGCTGATCAGCACCAATCTTTTGTGTGGAAATCTCTCCGCTTTGCCCTCTGCACCCCTGTTGCTGAACTCTCCTCTGTGGCTCCAAAGCTTCCCCTCCGCCCAACCCCCATCTCCGCCAGTGAAGGGGCTTACTAGCGTGTGGAAACTTTTCCCGCTTCACAGCTCCCTCCCAGAGGTGCATGTCCTGTCCCTATTCTTTTGTCTCTGTTTTTTCTTTTTTCGTTTGCTCTTCCCAGGAATATGGGGAGTTTCTTGCCTTTTGGGAAGTCTGAGGTCTTCTGCCAGAGTTCAGTAGGTGTTCTGTAGGAGTTGTTCCACATGTAGATGTACTTTTGATGTATTTGTGGGGAGGAAGGTGATCTCCATGTCTTACTCCTCTGCCATCTTTAAGGTCCCACCTCTTCTTCCACTCTTAATTTTCATCCACCAACAGAGTGATTTGTTTTTGTTTGTATGTTTTCATCTATATCAGATCATGTCATTCACTCTCATGCTTAAAAACCACCAAATGCTTCCTACATAACCTATATTTGGCTCCTGAATCACTCTCTGAATTAACCCCTCACTGTACTTTCCCATGATCATTCATATATATCCACACTGACCTTATATCTATACTTGTAACACACCAAGTCATTTCCCAAGTTAGGACTTATGTCTTGTTCTTCCCAATGAAATCATAGGCTTCTTTTTCATATCTTCTCATGATTGGCTCCTTCATGTCATTCAAATCTGTGATCAAATATCACTTCCTCAGTGAAGCCTTCCTGCCCAAATGATATAAACGTACACACCCAGAGATCCACTGTCTAATTCATGACCTGTCTTATTATTCTTCAAAGTATTTACTACTAGATGAAACTAATCATATTTTCCTAGCAACTGATTTTTTCCTCCAATAAAGTATAAGCTCTCTGAGAATCAGATCCTAATATATATTACTCATTGTCGTGGCCCAAGAGCCTAAAACATTACCTGGCACAAAGTAGAAGATATATAGATATAAAATAAATGAGTGAAAAATGAAGAGGTTTTAGCAGTGGTACACTGACAGTTGAAAAAATTAGCCTAAGATAGAAACAGCATTTTTCTTGTTTTACTATGCTACCTTGTTAGTGTCAACAAGTTGGTAGTTGAGGAATGTGAGGAAATTTAAGACGTTATCCTGATGGTCATTATTTAGAAAAAGTTATAATAGGAGTTGACCTAAAACTAGTAAACTGTAGACCAAATTTAATATATGCATATATGCTTGTTTATTTATTTGTTTGTTTCATTCTTTTTGCCTTACATAGAGTACAAAAGAATGAAGTAAATTCAGTGTTTATTAGTTTGGAGATATGACATGATAAACTCATATTCCTGGCTTTTCTCGCAGGAACAAAACACCTGGCATTCTTGGGCCCACATTTCAGTATGGCAACCATCTGGTAGAGGTGAGGGGTAATTGCCCCACTCAGATAGGGCTTACAAGCTTCAATCTCCACTATGCCCACTTTACTCCTTTCCACCATGTTTCAGGCCTTGTGCATTTGATTTTGACTTCCCCCGAATCAAAGCCAAAAAAAGCAGCTACTTGGTTTCATGTTAAAGATTTCTACCACCAAGGACTAAATAACCTCAAGTCATTATTTATGTAAAACCATTTCAAAAGGGGCAACTTTGCAACTTTTATTGACTTAACTTAGTGCCTAGTTATCATGATAGTCCATTCTATAAGGAAAGGAATATAGGACAATGGTAATGTTAGGTTAGAATCTGTTAGCAGCACTTAAAAAAAAAAAACTGTAAATTGTTTAGCAAACTACATCATGTATTATCGTTTAATGACATTTTATTTTGTTTGTTTTGCTTTTTAATGTGAAGGTTGTATAGCAGAAGTTAAGTAAACGAGAAATAGTCTTGTCTATAAAGAAAACATGAAAAACTTGAGTTTCAGTGTATTGCAGTAAGGTTTGGTCTTAATTTTGGTTTTGCTCCAAATTCAGACTAAATTTTAGCCTTTGCCCTTGGCTCACATGAAATCTCAATCTGTATGCTGAGTCTGTGCTATCTATCCATACTGATGTTTTTAAGCACCTCCGACAGTTATGCCTCATTGTTTTAAATTACATATACCCAATGACAGAATTCATTGAGCATAAGAATTGATAAATATCCCAGTCAGACCTGTAAGATATTCAAGTTCAGAAGGAGTCCAAAAGAATTAATATAAAATTCACGTACATTGCAAGCTTAGAGGAAGGTGCTTGGCATTTTTCTGTTTTAGTTTGCATAAAAATGCATGTTGGCATTAGATGTCAAACTTTGATGATTCTTTTACAACGATATCAAGATTCTAGTTGTAGATTCAAAAAACGAATCTATCTGAATGTTTTAAAAATTCAGAGCCTATAGTTTTAAAAGGATTTTCAGTGAACATTCTTAAAAAGTATTTTTCCTTAAAAACTCATAGCCATTCTTCATATCACTTATTTATAACTATCTAAGAACTGAAATATAGTTTTCAAGATAAAAGATCTTTAAGGAAATAGCGTGATATCACTCTTTCACAAAAAGCAATTTGAACTGCATTTGGACACCAACACAATAAATCGGTTTCTCTCCCCCTCCTTTTTTTGAAAAATATATTTTATATATTTTGAGCACAAATACAAGTCAATCTCCAGCAGACAGTCCCTTAAATAGTGCCAAACTGATGTTAATAAACTTGCATAACTCAAATTATGTTAACTCTTTAGTCACTTAAAAAAGGTACTGCCAGGGCTTCCCTGGTGGTGCAGTGGTTGAGAGTCCCCCTGCCGATGCAGGGGACACGGGTTCGTGCCCCGGTCCGGGAAGATCCCACATGCCGCGGAGCGGCTGGGCCCGTGAGCCATGGCCGCTGAACCTGCGCGTCTGGAGCCTGTGCTCCACAACGGAAGAGGCCACGACCACAGTGAGAGGCCTGCGTACCGCAAAAAAATTTAAAAAAGGTACTGCCAGAAATCCTTCTCCTGGAAAATTATAGTTATATGCTCCTCATCTTAAATTTTGTTTTGTTACTTTTGAACAAAAATTCTTTGGTCTTCTGTTCATTATGACTCCATAAAATTTTATAGTAATGTAAAATCACTACCAAGAGTCATATAATCGTCTAATATTTTAAAGTAATTTCAAGCAGCTTCTATTTCTCCTAATAGTTACCTTTCAGTTTGCTACTTATAAGTCCCTAAATTGAAAGACACTCTATGGTATTTGTTGATACCTTAATTTAGCATTTTGGTTTTGGAAATGTGTCACATTTAAGGTGAATTTATGATCATCTCTAGAATGATTCTTGTTTAATTTTTATGATAGACTACTGCTTTGTTCACTTATTCTTTCTACAAATATTTATTGAATCCCTACTGTATACCAGGTATACTGTTCTAGAAAATTAAGATATATTATGGAAGAAAATAGACAATGATCAGCACCTTCTTAGAGTTTTTAATCTGGTGGAGACAACCAGACAAAAAATAAATACTAAGCATAATAAAGTAGCAAGTCATAAAGTATATTAAATAATAATAAATACTCAGAGGGAAAAAAATAAAATGTAGTATAGGGGATTTGAAATTAAGCAGGGAAAGGGGATTTCTAGTCATCCTTAACTATAAGCTACTTCAAAACTAAGTGGCTTAAAATAAGGTATTATTATTTTCTATAGTATTGTGCTTTAACTGGGCTGAGCCAGTTGGTTCTCACTTGGGTTTCTCATGTGTTTTCAGAAAGATATTAACTAGGGCTTTTGTCTGTGCTGGATGGAGGTCCAAGATGAATCACTCACATGGCCAGCAGTTGAAGCTCAGTTGAGGTTATTAGCCATAGTGCCTATAGGTGGCCTCTCCATGTGACTTTGGCTTCACAGTATGGAGGCTGTGTTCTGAGAGACAGTGTACTGTGAGCGACCATCCTGAGAGTTAGTATTTCAAGAAACCAAGATAGACTCTGCAAAACTTCCTCTGACTTAGCCTCAGAAGTTCTAGATTGTCACATTTGATACATTTTATTGGTTACAAACAAGTCCCAGGGCAGCCCAGATTCAAGAGGAGGGGGCTACACAACATTCAGTGAGGGTCATTTTTAGAGACTAGCTATCATAGGAAGTTGTTGCAATTTTAAGTAGGGTGATCAGGCTTGGAAAAGGGCAGTGAGTTAGGCAGGTAGTTATCTGAAGAAAGGTCATTCCAAGCAGAGGGAACAGCCAGTAGAAATAATCAAGAAAAAAATCATACAGACTACGTTTGAGGAATTAAAAAGAAATGTAGTGGAGTGAGTGAGGGGGAAAATCAGCAAAGATGAGGTCAAACATTATGGAGGCCATATCACTTAGACCAAAAATCAGCCCGTAGGTTTATCAAAATAATGGTCATTGGTGACTTGCTAAGGATTTTAGAGAGAGGGGAAAACAAGAGGGAAAGAGGCTTAAAAAAGGAGGAAATGAGTTATGAGTAAAGAAAGTATAAACAATCTTTTAAAGATAAACAATCTTTCCAGGAGTAGACAGGGCTAGGAGTCTAAAGAGGGTGGCATTCTGAAGAGAAGAGAGCAGCAGAGAGAAAACTCCAGAGATTTGCACACATGTCCCCTTGATTATTCATCTGGGTACCGATCAGTGCATGTTTGTGAGGAAACTACCAAAGGCTGTGAAAATAACCAGCTGAAAGGATTAGAGGAAATGATTTTCAGAGTTCACACAAGGCTGGAAATAGTGAATGTTTTTCAGACTAGGAAACCTCATAATTCATGGGGGTATTGGGAAGAGTACTTAGAAAGACCCTGCCAAGGCAGTGGGACAAAAAAAAAAAAAAAGATCCAGAACTAAATACTGTTCTGTTTCTACCTAAGTTTAAAGCAGGACCCAAAAGAATCAAACTTCTCCTAAGTAACTTAACTATTTCTCAGAATAAAGCTAAAGAATATATATAGGCTATATAAAATATATCCAGCACCCAAAAGGTAACAAATCAAAGCACCTGGCATAAAATGAAAAATTACCAGATATGCAAAGAAGTAAAATCTGAACGATGATGACAATAAAAACATATCAATCAAAAGCAATCCAGAACTTAATATTTAAAAATATTCCAATGATATTTGACTCGTGAGATTTTTAACATATGTAAAATAATAAGCATAATAATAACAGGAAGATCAGGAGAAGTATAAGCGTGACTTATATTCTTATAAATTGCTCTATCTGTGACGTAGTACACCACTTAATATTAAAGGTAGAATCGACCACTAAAATAGCCAAAAATAATAGCTATAAGACAATAATTTACATAAAATAAAAAATAAAAATATTCAATCCAAAAGAAGGCATAGAAAAAGGCAAAAACACAAAGAACAAATGAGACAAATAGAAAGCAAGTGGCAAATGGTTAACACTTAACCATGCTAAGAGTAACATTAAGTGTAAATAAATGAAACACTCCCAACTAAAAGCAAAAGATTATCTGATTAGGTAAGAAAGCAAGACTCCATTATTTGCTCTCTGTGAGGGACCTACTTTAATACAAAGATACAAATAGGTGAAAAGTAAAATGATGACAAACGATATGCCATGCTAATAATAAGCAAAAGAAAACTGGAGTGGCTATATTAATATCAGACAAAATTGATTTCAAAGATAGCAATATCAGTAGGGATAAAGAAAGTCACTGCAGAAGGATACTAGAAAACTTTCGGTGTTGGATATGTTCATCATCTTGATTGTGGTCATAGTTTCATGGCTATATCAATAAGTCAACTTTTATTAAACTTCACACTTTTAATATCTACATAATATGTCAACTATATCTCAATGAATCTGTTATCAACAACCAAATAAGAAGCAGATAGAAAAAAGGGGTACCCTTTGATGGTGAGGAGAATGATCCACTGTAGACTGAAAAATTAATGGTAAAAGAAAAGAGCAGAGAATTTCTGGAGTGATATCATTGAGTAAACTTGCTTTTCTGTAAGTTATTTATAATTTTCAATCCACTCTCTTGTGCCCATTGACTTCTCTTCATAACCATCATCACCACTCTTGTCCAAGCTACTATCATCTCTGTTTGGATTGCTTAACTACTTTGCTCTGAGAATAAAAACAAAACTCCTACAATGGCCTTTAGGACTCTCTACATGATCTGGTTCCTACCTATTGCTCCATCTTCGCTTCAGATCAACTTACTCTTATTCTCCATTTTCATCTGCATTAAACTGCTTTCAATGCCTATACTAGTTTCCTAAGGTTGCTCTCACAAAGTAACACAAACAGCGTGGCTCAAAACAACAGAAATTTGTTGTCTCACAGTTTTCTGCAGACCAGAAATCCAAAATCAAAATGTGAACAGGGCCATGCTCTCCCAAAGGTGCCAGAGAAGGATCTGTCCCAGGCCTCTCTCCAAGCTTCTAGTAGCTTCAGGCATTCCCTGGCTTAAAGATGGTTATTTTCTCCCTGTGTCTCTTCACATAGTCTTCCCCCTGTGCATCTCTGTGTCCAAATTTCCCCTTTTTATAAGGACACCAGTCATATTAGACTGGGGGTCTACCATAACAACATCATTTTAACTTTGTTAAAACTGCCAAGACTCTATTTTCAAATAAGATCACATTCTTAGGTACTAGAGGTTTGGACTTCAGCATATCTTTCAGGGAGAGCATAACTTAACCTACAACACACCCTGTATTCATTGAACTGCATTTTGCCAATGGACATTTATGCAGCTCTTCTGCCTGAGCAGATCCTTCTCTGACTCTTTTTACCAAAACTGGTACCAATCCTTCAGATCTAAAGTATAACCCCTTCAAGACTTTCTTGACCTGCTTCATTATTTCAAATTCCCCTACCCAGACTCTCATAGTCCTGGAAACCTCTCCTTTATAATACTTGTTGAGATATAATTTTTCATGGTAGGACTATTTAAATATGTATATTTTCTCTCAATAAACTGTTAACTCCATGAATATAGGTAATGTGTCTGTTTTGCTTACCATTTTATTACCACCACTTTGTAGAATACAGAGAACATAGTACATTATCAATAAATAATTATTGCATAATAAATAAGATTATTTTTAATTAAATAAGTTGCTTGTTAGTGACTTAAAGTAACGCAGAAGCTTAGAAAGATATTTTTATCATTTCTATAAGAAAGTAAAAGTGTCATGAGGGCCTGGTAATTTAATTAAGGAATGAATAAAATAAAACAAATACATTAAATTAATTTAATATATAATTTAAGTACAACTTTAACAAGTTTTACTCTGTTATATTGTAGTAAGTTGGACATAGGAAGCACTCTATTTTCACTTTCTCAATGAAATTAATTTTGTTCTAATACGTGAATCAATATGAATGTTAAGTACAAAATCCATTCTGGAATGACATATCAAAGTAAAGAGATATTATTCCCTAGTTTGCTCGTTGTGAAAAATATTGAAATTAACCTTGGCTGTGTGTATGCTCTGATCTAATTTTAATTAAAAATTTTTCACATCCCTTTGCACCCTGTTGCTTTCAATATAAACTAAAAAAAGGCCTATGAGATCTCATTTCTTAACCATGGATGTACACATACATCACATAACACACAAGTTAGTCACACGTTTTAGTGATAGAACTGATTGATATTTTGAGCTTTATTAACAAGCAAATTTGTTTTAATTAACTCTTAATGAAGCAATCCCAGTATTGACAGGATAAACTGAAGCTTTTATAAGCATTTTATAGTCTACTAAGTTTCAATATGACAGGCAATGTTGACAACTTTTATCAGCTGTCAATCCAATCTTGTCAGTCTGGAGTCAGGATGAATTATTTTTGTGCATTTACAAATCCACACAATTGAAAAAAGAAGTTATGGCTATAAAAACACATAATCCTTTCCTGATTTGAAATCAGAATATTGTGAAATTTCTATAAGCTAATGTTAATCCTTTTATACTTTATAGAAATAAAGTAGTTACTAATCTTTTGTTGAGGGGAGATCAAGATGGTGGAGTTGGAAGATGATGAGCTCACCTCCCCCACAAACACATCAAAAATACATCCATATGTGAAAAATTCTCACTGAAAACAAACTGGAGGCTGGCTGAAAGGCTCCTCTACAGTAAAGGCTGTAATGAAAGATCCACACAGAGTCAGGTAGGAAGAGAAGAGATCAGTTCAGGACCTGTGCCCCTAGGAGGGGATACAGAAGAGGAGGAGGATTACATGGGCTCAGAAATCCTCCCTAGAAAGCGAGCAGTTTGAACCACATACGGGGTACCCAGCCCTGGATCTGACACCAGGAAGACAAGTCCTCTTAACTGCTTCAAAAAACAGTGGCACTAATAGGAGGGTTATAAGAAATCTAGACTCCACTCATGAAGAACAAGTAGTTACTTGCTTACTTCCAAAACAAGGCAGCCGAAGCATACTGAAACTGCCCAGGACTCAGACCAGTTTGCCATGAACACCCCAGAGTGTGCCCCAGCCCACACCATGTGCTTGCCCCTGCACCTTTAGCTCAGGCACAATTCCACACTAGGGCAAAGACTGCTATTGGCAAAGAGGGTGCACAGTTTGAGGGGGATGGAGCTGGCTGACCACGGCACTTCATCTGAATGGGACAAGGGTGGCCATTACTGGTACTCGTGGAAATAGCAGATCAGAAGCAGTCTGAAGTTCTCACTGGTGTGCCAGAACTGTCCCAGAGCATGCCCTGGCCCACACTGGGCAACCACTCTGGCCCCTGTTGTTCCAGCACTTCTACCCTCTGGGGCAAAGATGCTGCTTCTGGGAGTGGGGAGAGTGCACACTTAGAGGAACAAAACCAGCTTGGACAGAACCCTTCTGCTATATCACCTTGGGACCCGACCCCATCCCCAGTAGGACAATGATGGCCACTGAGCATAGGGGAAGCCCCAGCTCACACCTGGCTTTAGCCCTAGTCCCACCATCTCCAGCCCCACCTCCCATCAAGGTGATAGCTGCTAGCTATCACCCTGGGAGAAGACATGACCCATGCTCACTTCAGATCCAGTTCTCCCACTAAGCCACTGGATACACATAGACTATATAGACTATCCTCTCCAAAAGGATACCCTTTCAGTCCAGAACAGATAACTGTTTCACCTAATTTCAGAAACAGAAAAAGTTAAGCAAAATGAAAAGACAGAGGGATTTGTTTCAAGTGAAATAACATGTAAAATTTCCCGAAAAAAAAAAAACCTAATGAAACAGAGGTAAATAATTTACCAGATAAAGAGTTCAAACCATTTGTAATAAGAATGCTAAGTGAACGAGGGAAAAGAATAGATGGACACAGTGAGAATTTTAACAAGAAACTAAAGAACCAGTCAGAGCTGAGGAATATAATAACTGAAATGAAAAACGCACTAGAAGGATTTAAGAGCAGACTAGGTGATGCAGAAGAATGCATAAGTGATCTGGAAGACATAGTAATGGAAATCAATGAAAAAAAAAAAAAACCTAATGAAACAGAGGTAAATAATTTACCAGATAAAGAGTTCAAACCATTTGTAATAAGAATGCTAAGTGAACGAGGGAAAAGAATAGATGGACACAGTGAGAATTTTAACAAGAAACTAAAGAACCAGTCAGAGCTGAGGAATATAATAACTGAAATGAAAAACGCACTAGAAGGATTTAAGAGCAGACTAGGTGATGCAGAAGAATGCATAAGTGATCTGGAAGACATAGTAATGGAAATCACCCAATCATAACAACAACAAAAAAAAGAAAAAAAAATGAGAGCAGTTTAAGGGAATTCTAGAATAACATCAAACCTACTAACATTCACATTATGGGGATCCCAGATAAAATTTTAAAAATTAAAAGCCATAATAAAATTATGGCTGATAACTTCCCAAACCTGAAGAAGGAAACCCATATACAAGTACAGGAAGCACAGAGAGACCCATACAAGATGATCTGAAAGAGACCCACACCAAGACATTATTAAAATGGCCAAAGTTACAGATAAAGAGAGAATTCTAAAAGCAGCAAGAGAAAAACAAAGAGTAACATACAAGGGAACCCCCATAAGGCTATCAGCTAATTTTCCTAAGGAAATTTTGCAGGCCAGAAGGCAGCGGCATGATATATTTCAAGTGCTAAAATGGAAAAAACTTACAACCTAGGATACTCTACCCAGCAGGTTATCATTCACAATTGAAGGAGAGACAAATAACTTCTGAAACAAGTAAAAGTTAAAAGAGTTCATCAATATTAAACTGACTCAAAAAAATGTGAAAGGGTCTTTTTTAAGTGGAAAAGAAAAGGCTACAGTAAGAGGGAAGAATTTATAGGAAAAGAAAAAAATCCACTAGTAAAGGAAAATATATAGTAAAGGCTGTGGATCAACAACTTAAATAAGCTAGTAAAAAAGAAAAAATGTAAGATAACCTATAACCTCAATAAATAGTTAAGGGATAAACATGAAGATGTAAAATATTACAACAAAAACACAAAATCTGAGGGACAGGATGAAAAATATAGATCTTTTATAATGTGTTTGAACTTCAATGACTATCAGTTTAAAACAAGTAGATATAGTTATAGGTCAACATATAAAAACCCCATGATAACCACAAATCAAAAATCTACAATAGATACACAAAAACTAGAAAAAAAGGAACACAAGAATACCACTAAGATAAACATCAAACCATAAGGGAAGAAAGCAAAAAGAAGAAAAGAATAGAGAAGTACAAAATAACCAGAAAAAAAGTAATGAAACACCAATAAATATATAAGTATAAATGATCACTTCAAATGTCAATAGACCAAATGTTCCAAAAGACTTAGTTAGTGTGGCTGATTGTAAGCAACTGAATCAAATCACCAATACAAATAACTCACTAAGCATAAAGAAATCAACAGTATCACCATCATCAATAGTATATATGATTGAATTCTGGCTGGGTTAAAAAGGACCATGAGACTTAATTCTTATTCTCCAGGAGGTTATAATCTGGTTTGGGGAACAGACAAAGACAACAAAATATAATAATCCTGAGGCTTACTGTTATTTTTTTTTTTTAAATCCTGACTTTTCTATCCTGTAATTCCAATCTTTTATATAGATGTAAAATTCTCTAGAAAGCCAGTTCCCCTTTTATCAAGAAGTAGGGCAGATACAACAAAACACAGAAATAATTGCAAAGTATTGCTTTGAAGAAAATTCTGTTGGGATAGAGAGATAAGGCAATTTATTGAAAATGGTGTTTCTTTAGGATCAGTTGGGCTGGGTATAGGAGGGGCTGGCAGGAAGTGCCAGAGGACAGTTTTAACAGACCCAAGCTGAAAGGAAAGGAGCCTGCCTGCACCAAGTTAATGGCTGTATATTTCAAATAAAGAGCCAAATACTAAGAAAGAAAATGACATTTAGTGCAACAAAATTAGAGAAGAAAAGGGAGTGGGCAGGAGAAAGAACAAAAAGGCTGATTCACTCATTTGACTTGGTGGATGAGAAATTATATTTTTATTTCCTGAAAGGGAAAACTGCAGAGGGGAACTGATTTGATGCTCTGAGATATTTTGCTATGCACATTCAGAAGGTCCTGCTCCCCACACCTTTCCTGGCTGAGAAAATCTTTGCCCTCAGTATCTGCTCGATTATTTAGCTATGTTTTCTCATATAGCCCCATATCTATATCAGCTGAGGCTAATTATACACAAAAAGAACAGACATCTATCTCAGAAATAGCTCATTCCTAAGCTTGCCATGAGCATATGACTTAGCCTGGTGTTGATGCCTCTTCGAGAAGGCAAAAGTCTAAGACAATCAAATGCTGTCTTAAGAATTTGAACCTGGAAGCATACAAAGAGGTTGCCAGATGTTAGCAGTCATTAGAGCTCGAAAGTCAAGTATTTCTATGGTTGAGGAGTGTGGCTCTCATGAGAAGCATCCAAGATTATTAGGAAGAGCAAGAGTCAAGAGAGAGAGTAAGGATCAGAAGCACAGAGCCAAGCAGATCATCTATGGAAGGGGGAGAAACCATCCTTTAAGAACACAGAACACAAGTTTGGTTCCTGATGTCTTGCCATAATTCTGGGTCTTGGATTTCCATAAGAGTCTCTGTTTTGCCTTTATAATAAAACATCAATTTTATACTACCAGAGAAAATATTTGTTCCTCACAAACAAAAGACAACATAACAGTGGTTTTGTGTTGTAAGGCCTGAAAATAAAACCTGATATTATGGCCTGATACTATGTGCTGCCATGACAGCTAGTGAAACTTGCAAGGCCTCCAATGGCCTAACTGCAAGCTCCCCTCTCAACTCTGCTTCTGTAAATAAAGTCCCCTAGCCAATCAGTCTTCTCATCAAAGGGGCTAAGTACAATTTCTCCTTAACCCTGAAGCTTGGTTTCAATTTCCTACTGGTGGTGGAATTATTCAAAGAAGGCAACCACATCTTTTTAAGGAACCAGGGTCACCCTACCCTCTTGATGCTTTAAAATCTATCTTCCACAGCTCCTACTTGTTCACTATGCTCCTGAAGGCAACCCCTTTGTGGCCCAGAGTGAGTGGTGTGTGGTGCCCTCCCCAGTGGGTTATGGGTTTATATGCTAATCTACTGTGGATCTCGCATTTTTAGTTTCAGGTGGGTCTTGTGTATTTGGCCATCCCCATTGTCCTAGTGATACTCCCTTTCTCACCAGTAGGGTGCATTGGAGGAGATTAAATCCTTTTATGTATGTATCTGAATCCCATGGGCTCTTCCTGTGAGGGTCCTCCCGTTTAGATTCCCGTCTCAAGTTCCTTTTCCTTAGGATCTCACATACTTGTTGAAAAACAAACAAAATTTTTAAAAAATAGTCTCTATTTCTTTAAAATAATATCCTTATCAAAGTTATTTTAAAATTTTAGTCCTAAATGTCATACAACCATAAAAGTAATGAATACAACCTTCAGACCCAAGCGAACCTAACATTTTCATCATACATAAAATGGCAAACACATAAATCACTGGAACAACAGTGAATTGTGAAATATAGTTAGAATAAAAGATTTAGAAAGTGAAAAAAAGATTCTCCTCAGATGCTTTTTAAATGTATTTACAGTTTGAATGCCATCTGTAAGCGTGGAAAAAGGAAGTTAAGGGGAAATTAAAATTATCAATAGTGTCAGGACCAGCAGTACAATTTTAAATCAAATTGTACTACTTATTTGGCTAGTGGTTCTATTTTCTGGAGTACCAGATTTGCAGGAAGTAGCAAGACTGAAAAAGAATAGAAATTTTCTATTATTATCTGGTTCTTGGAAATACCGATTGAAATTCTGAAAGCAAAAAAAAAACTAAACAAAATTGTTAGTAAGGAATATTTCTTCTAAGAGACCTTCAAGATGGTGGAGGAGTAAGATGTGGAGATCACCTTCCTCCCCACAAATACATCAGAAATACATCTACATGTGGAACAACTCCTACAGAGCACCTACTGAATGCTGGCAGAAGACCTCAGACTTCCCAAAAGGCAAGAAACTCCCCATGTACCTGGGTAGAAAAAACAGAAACAAAAGAACAGGGATGGGACCTGCACCTAGGGGAGGGAGCTGTGATGGAGGAAAAGTTTCCACACACTAGGAAGGCCTTCACTGGAGGGGACAGGGGGTGGCGGGGGCAGGGGGGGAAGCTTCGGAGCCACAGAGGAGAGCATAGCAACAGGGGTGAGAGGGCAAAGCAAAGAGATTCCCGCACAGAGAATCGGAGTTCCTTCCTATGGTCCTTTAATTGTCCCTCCACATACTGGGATCTCTTTCCTATATTAGTTTCCTAAAAGGAAAAAGCTTTGTACGCTGAAATCATTCTTAGTCACTTAATAATATCTTATGTGCTTCTGCTCCATAAAAAACAGTTTTGGATAAGTGGTGATAAGCACTTAGCAATGAGCATAATCAAAATTGGGCTCTAGTCTTGGATCTCTGTTCATTTGCTGTATGATTTTTCTTAGGCCTCAATTTCCTCATCAGTGACATTAATGATGTCCTAGAGACTGTCAGACTGTCATCATCAGCTCACAGCCTGTTTAAATAAGTATGCCCTGTTCACAGTTCTATATAGATCTGGCATCCCTAAAACACCCTGACCATAACTGAGTATATCAAAACTGGAGTACATAACTCAAAGACATCCAAATTTAGAGAAGGTAATGGTTAATTTTATGTATCAACCTGACTGAATCATGGATGTCCAGGTATTTGGCTAAACATTATTTCTGGGTATTTCCAGACAAGATTAGCATTTGAACTGGTAGACTCAATAAAACAAGTTGCCCTCCCCAATGCGGGTGGGCATCATCTAATCCATTGAGTGACTGAATAGAACAAAGGGGAGATTTTGTCCCTTCCCTTCTGCCTGAGCTTGTGAGCTGGGGCATTGGTGTTCTCCTGCCTTCAGATTGAGACTTACACCAAGAACTCCCCTGGTTCTCAAGCCTTCAAATTTGGACTAAACTACACACCACCAGGATTCCTGGGTCTCCAGTTTGCAGACAGAAGATGGTAGGACTTCTCAGCCTCCATAATCACATAAGCCAATTCCTCATATGTATGGAAGGATGGATAAAAAAGGAAGTCTTGTGGAGGAGATGACAGGGAATTGGAAGCAGCAGAAGCACCAGAGGAGAAAATGGTCCTTGGTTACTGTCTGGGTTAGTGTTAAAATCTCCACCCTAGTAATGTGTTTCTTCTCCAGAACAAGCCCTCTTGCTTCAAGAATCCTTTGAGAAATCTTGGCTCTTTACAATCAACTACTACCCAAAGGGCTACTTTGGACCACCGTTTCCTGAACATCTAAGTCATGTACCACCTTCAGTATGGCTGCCACAGCCAAGTTCCAACTGTCCTATATTTTCCTTAATGTTTTCCTTAAAGTGACTTCTTTCTTTAATTTATAAGCATATTTAATGCTTTATCTTAAATAATATCAGCCAAAGCTTTGTTTTAATATAGCAGTCATTTTTAGTATATTAAAATAAAGACACAATTATCGAAAAGAAAGCTATTCCATATACCTCCTTAAAATTACTTTATGTAATTCTGGGCCTCTTTTAATTTGAAAATAATCTAGGAATTGATCATGAATGATAACAGTGAAATACTTTCATAGCTGTTTTCACAATTAAATACACTCTGTAGTAACCCTGTGGGAGTTTCTGATTTGTAGTACAGACTTCAGTAACTAATTGGAGAAACAACTCTGACCTCCTTTAGTTTATCATGTGAAAATTACCAATATTTTTGTCTTGAAATTCCAATTCTGTTTTAATTTTCTAATGGACTTTATTTTGCTTGCTTATTTGAGACAGTCTCCAACATTTTAAAATATTGCAAACACATTTAAAAACTAGAAGTAAAGCAAACAAGAGGGTGAACCCTTTGCATGCACAGGGTGAACAAATTAGTGCTCTGATGATCAATCTGCAGTAGTTAGAGAGTTAGCTTTGGAATATTAATGTAAGTATTACCAGTATGTGAAAAAGGCTCTCTAATATTTCCTAGGACATATAAAGCATACTAAATCTTTTAACTCAAGGAGAAAAACTTTGATTTTGAAATGGCTAAAAATCATTGGGAAATTACCCTAGTAGAAAAAAAGTCACAGATGAGTGAATTAAGACAAAATAAAATAACCCTGTCCTCAAATTCTAGATTGTAAGAGTGATTTAACAGTTTATGAGAAACATTACTTTTAGCTATGAAGTTAATTATTAGTATTAATTTTACTTAATTAAAGTACTTAACAATAATGAAATTACTCTGTAACACATGGACTACCTGTTCAACACATCATTCAAGAGACTGTTGAATCTGTTCATTGTTCAACATCATTTTCAGATGAATTTTAAGAATTAGAGCATGTTTGACAAACAAAAAGTAGAAAAGCCCCATTTTCATAGATTTCTAAATCTAATCACTCGGGAGGAAGCAGTACAAAATCAGATGTTGCTAAGGAAAGGCTGGTTGTTTTCCAGTTGCACCAGGAACACAGCATCACCTAAAGGCACCATTCCTAATGCAGGAGGTTAGAATAAAGGATTGGAAGCAAGTGAGAGATGGGAGTGCTGATGTTCGCGAGGGGACAATACTTATTAAAAAGCTACTGCCTAGAGTTCAAAAATCGTTTCTCTTCATCAGAATACCTCTCATGAAACTCAGGGGCTTTTTTACTCCCAATCTGAGAACCACCAGGATTAATGGAGGATTCATACTGTCCTATTTTAGTATTAAGGAACATAAAGTTTGGGGAGTTTTTATTTTCTTCTTCTCCATTTATTTCTGTTAATAAAACGGTTCAGCCGAACATCTATTTGGTGTTTTCGAACATTACAGCGTTTTGGGCTTAACTATTACTTTTCATTTGTGGATATTTCTGAAAACTCATTGTATAAAATGAAGAAAGGGTTTCTACAGATTTCTCATAGCTAAACTAAGATAAATGATGTTTTCTTAGAAGCTGCCTTAGAGGGAATATTACAGGCAAAACAACAACGTCTTGTGACAAGAGGAGTAATAAGAATTTGAATTTTTACTCTTCTATCCCAAGGCTCAAACTTTAATTGCCATGTAGCTTTGGTGATACGCTACTAATACGATTCACAGTTTTCCTAAAGAAAACAAGATCAGGATTAAGGCAAACAAAATATTCACCTCATAACTATGAGTTAAGAATGCCACTGGGAAAGATTCCCAACACTGGTTGAAAAACGTGAAAACATCCAAATGAAATCAAACTGATTTTTTACAACTTTTCTCAGCTAATACTTCTAAACAAGCAAATATGCAGCTCATAAGTATTTTAAACAGTCAAGCAAGAGGCAAAATTTGCATTTTAATATAATAAAATTTATGGGCTATCTTCCAAAGAAAAGGGTTTTTTTTTTACATACTATTACATTTCTCACAAAATGTGCATTCAGAATGCAATGTGCTACACTAAGAGCTATGTTAAATATTAATTACATGATAGTAAAATAAAAATATACCACTCTAAAGATTTAATAGAATTCAATCTGTAAATAAAATTATGTTGCCCAGCTTTAATTAAGACACTACACACTAATTTTCCTTGGATGCTCATAATCATAATTATTGTATGCATGGATGAGTCTCTGAATTACTTTAATAGAATTTAGTGGGTGAGCTTGTGTCCCTAAGGCCAATAGTGTACAGATTAAAAAAAAAAAAGAAGAAAGCACCCATATCACTACTAAAACCTAGGAAATTATCTACATATGGGTAAGATGTACTTTAAAAAATAAGATTTTTAACTACATATGCTCCATTCTAATTATATAAAAGTAATATGTACTCTATCTATGCACCTCACCACCCTAAGAAAAAAAGTTAAAGAATTTTGTAAAATAGAAAGTAACCATATCCACTGACTACATTTTTTCACATCTCTACATATGTGACACATGACTTGCCATATTTATTGCTACATTTAGCATATAAAGATTTATTTATTGCTATATTCAGCATATAAAGATTTTTATTTCTTTCTTTCCCATTTCAACTTCTATTTTCCATAACTTAGTAGGACTACTAAATTGCCAATCTCCAATGCCAATCTCCTTGACCTTGTAGTCCTATCACTTTATTCTTTACAGCAACTAAGACAGGTACCTAGAATACAGAGCCACCTTGGGGGTTCTCTTAGGGATCACTTAGTTTACCCAAGTCAGTTTACAGGTGAGGAACCTAAAGCACCAAGAACCTGACTTGCCTGCTACCCCAGAGCAGGTGCAAGAACCTGGCTGGGATTTGGGGTTTCTGAGGCCACCTCACTCCCAGGGCCGCTCACTTTTTACAGCTCTGTTTCAACACTCCTCCTCTGGGATTCCCTCAGTGCTCTATTTTCTACTACTTTATATTAATATTTTAGTTTACCCCCAACATCTGGCTC
Organism: Neophocaena asiaeorientalis asiaeorientalis; assembly: GCF_003031525.2. Taxonomy (NCBI): domain Eukaryota; kingdom Metazoa; phylum Chordata; class Mammalia; order Artiodactyla; family Phocoenidae; genus Neophocaena; species Neophocaena asiaeorientalis. The sequence continues at coordinate 9,960,275 of NW_020175039.1, forward strand.
ATGTCATGGGTTCTCACGGTTCAACTTTCTGGCTGACATGAAATATCACTCTCTATCCGATTCATGTCTCTGTTTTATTCTTTTAAAACAGTTTTTCTATGAGAAACCTAAAACTAGATGCTCATGAAGGAGAAGAACTAGAAGAGTCCATTTAACCTTTTCTCCATTATCTTCGTCAAACATCTTCTGCATTCCAACAGGCAAGGGATCTTGATGTATATTAATGTATTTCTGCACTTTATCCAGAAATGCATTAGGCAACCAGATTATGGTGCTCCATTGTATCAAGCTTTCCACTTCGTCACGATTGCCACTCTCCTAGGCTATGGATGTGTCTCTTCACATCTAGACACTCACACTTTTAGCTCGTCTTCTTTCCCCAGCTAGAGAACCATGTAGCCAAGCCTCAGTGTGACTCCTACAGTCTCTTCTTCCTCTTCCATGAATCACATCAAACCCTCTGTTACATTTATAAATCAATAACACTTTCATGAATGAATATCAATGGACCTTGTTTTCTCCCCTTCGAACTGAACTGGTGTATAGTTCAAAGTATGTGAAAACAAAGCTCTATAAACCTATCAAATGGATATTAGTTAGGGTCAAGTAAATGTAAAATTGATGATCCATGCATTTCCAAATTTTATAAGATTAAGCATAGAGATGGCATAGCTGCTGATACCGCTGAAATTTGTATGTTGTGTGTGTGTGTGTGTGTGTGTGTGTGTGTGTGTGTGTGCAGTACAAGAGTTTTGCTCCCATTTAAGAAATACAAGACTCAGTAAGCATACTGTATGAGTTAACAATAGAGAGAAAACCAAATGATTAAATACAGATAAAAGGGACTAGTTCCAGACATAAATTTACAGTATCAGGCTATGCTTTATTCAAATAGCTACAGCCCTCCATGATGTTAACATATAGATGCCTCTAGAGTGATAACTGGTGCGACTGCTTAAATAAAGTGGGAAGCAGCTGCATAGCACAGGGAGGTCAGCTCGATGCTCTGTGACAAACTAGAGCGGTGGGATAGGGAGGGTAGGAGGGAGCCTAAAGAGGGAGGGGATATGGAGACATATGTACACATATAGCTAATTCACTTTGCTGTGTAGCATAAACTAACACAACATTGTAAAGCAATTATACTCCAGTAAAGATGAAAAAAAAAAGTGAGTAGAAATGGAGAGCAGTTCCATCATAACAAAAGCAAAGATTACAAAAAATATAGTTTTGAGATAAATTTAGCTGTTGTGAGATACTAAATAGGCAAGTGTGACTTTTTAGATCTGATCCTAAGATATTAAGAAGTTCAAAAGCCTAGTACTTAAGGAATTTGAATGTAAAGACACTTGTTATTAAATGTGATATGTTTGTAAGGCCAGACAGATGAGATAAGCAAGAACAGAATAAAAGCAAGCAAGAAGAAAAAACACATGGACTTGATGAAACAGGTATGCTGAGTTCCATGAGGTAATAATCAATTTAAAAAGCCACACAAAATTGCCATCTACAAAGCCAGCGCAAGTCACTGGAGATATAAAGATGAATTCCTACTTTCAAAGTTCTCTGTGCAGTGGTTAAACCAAGTCATGTAAGCAACTCCCTATGCTATAAGGCACAATAAAATAATGACTCAATTGGGGTAAAGGAATGCACATGAGTGCTCAGGAGAAGGAAAAGTGCAGTCTGCACTGGGGGAGCTGGGGGTAGGATTGGGGTGGGGGCAGTAGTCAGGGAAGCACCTTGGAGATTCTAACACTACCACTGAGCCTTGCAGGATGCGAAGGATTTTAAAAAGTAGAAGAGTAGAGCTAACACTAGGTAACTAGCAGGCAACAGAAATTTCACACTGCACTTGCCCCAGCTCGAGCCCTGACCACCTCTGCATCCTTCCCCAAAGCGGTCCTTTACAGAGTCATCATGATTTCAGTAAATGGCACCTATCAAGTTCATCTTAGAAAGCCCCACCCTCAGACACCAAAGCTGTACATCACTAAATCCTATCAGTTCCATTTTCTACAACAAATCCTGCCATCCGCCTCTCACTACCCTTACTTAGTCAAGCTAGGACTGCGTCCTGCTTCCCCTTTTGCTCCTTCTTATCTACTCTTCACAAAGCAGCCAGAAGAATCATAAAATAAAAATCAAACAATGCAACACTCACGCTTAAAACCCTTTGGTGCCTTTCTATTGAACTTCGAATGAATCCAATTTCCATAACATGGACGAGCTGTTCTGACCCTTCTCTACTTTCCAAAATGGTTTCTCACCATTTTCCCCATTGTTCATGATGTTCCATCTAACCTTGGTTTTCTTTCTTTTAATTTCTTAAACAAACTTGAGTTCCTTTTTACCTAGAACTTAAACATTCTGTTTTTTGTACCTGGAATACTTCTTTTCCTAACTCTTTCTGCAACTAGAGCCTTCTCACCCTTTTATACTACAATAGTATTTTCTCTGCAAGCCCCAACACTAACCAAATGCAAGTCATCATTCCACTTTTTCATTACATGAAACACTGTTTTATTTTTCCTTCATAGCAATGTGTAATTACAGTATACATGTACTTGTATAGTTGTTTCAATCATATTTTTCAGTATTAATATAATATAGAATTGTCTTTTTTAAACAATTCCATATCTAGCACCTAATATAGTACTTAAGAATAGTTGAAGGATGAAGGAATAAATAAATAAATGCTAATACATTTAGGTCTGCCTCTACATACATCTTGTTATCTACATACACCTTGTTTATTGACAGATAAGTCTTTTTATAGAATATTTACAGGACCCAATCTTAGAGAAGCAACTTTAAAGGTCCTAGGGATGTCCTCGATCAGAGGCCATAAAGGCCACACTGCTGAGCTCCTCACTATTTCCACTCAGAAATAACACCCTGTCCCATCAGATGACTGATGGAAACTAGAAAGCAGGATACTGTGCCAGTCCTGTGGTAGATGATTTAAAAAATGCAAGTAGAAAGATACATTGCACCTTCAGTAGTGTATCCTTCCCTAAAGACAAAAGACTTCCCACAGATAGGAGAAGTCAAAAGAGTAGACTTATTACTCAGGGCTAGCTTCATGAGCATCCGAATAGCAAACTCACACAGGGTCCCATACTCAGAAGAGTCCTGTACTTGGGGTTAATGATCTATGGTTGCCATCTTGAAATTCTTAATAATGTTGTTTTTGAATTATTTTGTAAGTGAAATCAGGTTGGACAAAAGTATGTTCAAAAGGCTTGGAGCCTTGGCTCATGTGCAGTCCTGCCTCTAGCCGCCTCCACTCACTTATTATCTGAGTGAAGTGAGGTATTTTATAACAGTTCCCAAAACCTCAGTTTCCTATTTCATAAATTGAATCATAATATCAATGTCACAAATTTTTCATGAGGATTAAATAATATCATAAAGCGCTTACCCCCGTTATCTATTGCAAAATAAAATTTTAATAGATATTGCTTTCATTCCCTTTTCTTCCCTAACCCAGATCGCCTTTACTAGAAAAACAAGTAGTAAACTGAAAAACAGAAAAACCAAAAACTAGATGTTTAGTTCTTTCATATGTTTTAAGATGTTCAGCAAGAAAACGAAGAAACCTGAAAACTTAAAAAAGAATGTTTTCCTCTGAAAATAAAGGCAGAAAACAGACATTTTAAAAAGTAATAGTTCAGGCTTCCCTGGTGGCGCAGTGGTTGAGAGTCCGCCTGCCGATGCAGGGGACACGGGTTCGTGCCCCGGTCTGGGAAGATCCCACATGCCGCGGAGCGGCTGGGCCCGTGAGCCATGGCCACTGAGCCCGCGTGTCTGGAGCCTGTGCTCCACGACGGGAGAGGCCACAACAGTGAGAGGTCCATATGTACCGAAAAAAAAAAAAAAAAAAAGTAATAGTTCAATTGGCTCTATAGTGGAGAGATAGCAGTGATACTTTAAGAAAGTGATAATTTGAGAAAGGTGCATCGTGGAATCAAACTACTTGGATTAGAGTTCTGCTTCATTATTTACCAAGGGGTGAACTTGGATATGTTATTTACTGTATCTATTCCTTAGTTTCTACATCTGTAAAATGGAATCAATTTTCTCCTCTTATATACATATGAAAAAATTTAGAAAGCACTCATCAAATAGTAACAATTATTATTACTGATACAAGAGGCAGAAATTGTTGTTTTGTATATAACTATACTTATTGGGAAGAATTTATTACACAGTACTTTTATTACAAATGGGAGATCCCAAAATAGTATTGTATTAACTCCAGATTTTATATGATTGACCAAGAAAGGGAAATTCAATGATTGGTGAATAGAGCCACAGGAAATTTGAGATCTCCCAGAAAGTAGTCTATTTCCTGAAAAACTACTAGGTATTTGGGGATTCATTTTTGTTTTGTCAAATTAATTTGTCTCATGGAATATGTAGAAAGAAAGCACAGTCTATATTTATTAGGGATTCTGTATTTGTGAATTTGCCTACTCACTAAAAGTTTTTTGTCACCTCCAAATTAATACTCTCAGTGCTTTCATGGTTATTCATGGACATTTTCAAAGCAGCTAAAGTTTTGAGTTGCCAAACCTACATGGTCCCAGCTGATGTCCAGGGTAATGCTCTCCCTTATTTCAGTTCTAATACTGTAAACACGTGTTCTTTTCATGGTCTTTTTAGGGCTATACTTGTACATTATTTTGTTTTTTGTTGTTGATTTCTCTGTTTTAAATGGTTTGATTTCAGCCCCCAGGCATAGTAATAAAGGCTGATTAGTGTTCCTAAGTGCAAAAAGGCTGTGATGTACCTTACAAAAAAATATGTTCCATGAGCTTTGTTCAGGCATGAGTTACAGTGCTGTCAATGGTGAGTTCAATGTTACTGAATCAACCATACATATTAATTAAGATATCTTTAAGCATAAACACATAAAACAAGGTATGTGTTGATTGGTTCATGAAAATATTGTGACCGAAGGCCCTCAGGAACATAACTCTGTACTTCCCCTAAGTTTATAGAACTTAACTGCCGTGGCTAATGAGAATCAACTGTATAGGCATTTTCATACCAAGTTAATAGAAATTTAAAATGTACAACCTTTCCTGTGGAAAAGAAAGGCTTAAAATTGATGTATTCTTGACATTTAATATAAGTGCATAATCACAGATATGCCTCAGCATTTGTGTGTGTGTGTGTATGTGTGTGTGTGTGTGTGTGTGTATGTAATGAAGTATTCCATGATGGGCAAATATATATATATATATCTGCATCCAAACAGTTAAGAAAGTACAAGCAATTTATAATAAGTGTAATGGTAAATTGAATCATAACTTCTTCATACAGTGAAATAAAATGCAGCCATAGCTTACCTTCAAGCTAGAAAGTTAATAGAAATGTCAAATAAGCTCCTCAAATTCCATTTAAATTACAGTAGAAAAGTTAAAAATTAATTAATACTTATTAGCAATGAGAATAGAAAAGAGTACCATCAGGGAATCAGAAATTTTTATAAATTTTAGGAAGCTGAAATGTGGAATGAAATACTGAAAGAGAAGTCAGAGCAGAGGAAATACTGTGCAAAACATGTGAGATGTTTCAAAATCACACAGATCCAGATGGCAGCCACGTTAGCCAAAGTAAATAGGAAGATAAAATGGAATAAACCTCAAAATTTCAAAAAGATAGAAACAGAAAACATAAGAGAATGTAAAAGACATGGAGAACCTACTCAGAAGGTTCAATACATATAGAGAGAGTTTCACAAAGATGGAAGAGAAAAAAATATTAGAGGGGAAAAAATCAGAGTAATAATAAAAGGAAAGTTTCCTGTATCTAAGAAAAGCATTTATCTTGAGATTAAAGACCAAGAATCCTTGAATATAATGAATAAAAAGTTCCACATCTAGATACATAACAGTAATATCCCAGAACTATAAAGAAGAGGAGAAAAAAAAAAACAAACTTTCCTAAGATAACAAAAACAGATCCCTTTCAAAACTGTAAATCTGAATGAACTCAAACAGTTTGTCATTTCTCATCAATCTGGTGGTATACTAGATGATCACTCATCTAGGTTTTTCAAGAAGAGCTCCTGTTTACCTCTGCTATCCTGAAATAATTATTAATAGTGTCATCTTTTACACTCAACAGTATCCTGGTTTAAATGATAAATATGGTCACTCTATGTGTGGTGGGCAGAATTATGTCCTCCCAAAGACGTCCACATCCTAAGTCCCAGAACCTGTAAACACGTTACCTTACAAGGCACAAGCAACTTGCAGATGTGATTAAGAATCTTGAGATGTGATAATCCTGGATTATCTGGATAATAATCCACCGCAGTGTAATCACAAGGGTCCTATAAAAAGGAGGCTGAAGGGTCAGTGATGTAGGATTTGACAACAGAAGCAGAGGGATAAATGCATTGTGATGAACGGCTATGAGTCAAGGAATGAGGACAGCCTCTAAAAACTGTAAAGGCAAGGAAACATTCTTCTCTAGAGCCTGCAGAGGGAACCAGCCCTACCAACACCTTGATTTCATCAACCCACTGAGATTGATTTTAGACATCTGACTTTCATAAATGTAAGATAATAAACATGTGTTGTTTTAAGATATTAAGTTTGAGGAAACTTGTTACAGTGATAATAGAAAACTGATACACTATGCATACCACGGAGTTTTTAATTTCCTACTTTCTTCCACTAACATAACATCGTGAACCTTTTCTTATACCATTTAAGTCTTTGTACATACTACTTTTAGGGATCAAATAATATTATTGAATATATGAACCCTAATTTTCTTAACCAACTCTGTTTTTAGACACTTGGTTTGTTAAATATTATTTAAGAAATACAAATAATTCACAATGTATATTCACTAATAAATTCTTGTCAGAATGTTTTAATGTTTCTTGTGGAAGACTGTCAGAATGTAATTATTAGGACAAATAGGATAGATGTTTTTAGGATCCTTGGTAGATACATTATCGAATTGCTTTCCATAAAATTTTTAGCAATCACAATATACCTAAGCATGAGGTTTAAAATGATAAAAAGCCTTGATCTCATTTTTTAAACATATTGGCTAATTTTATATATAAAATGCATCAGTTTAATTTACATTATTTGGTTATATCTTTAAATTTCACTTACTATTTAAATTACTTGAAAAGCATGGATTGTTGAATGCTATCATATTAACAAAATTTTTGTACATTCTTACACACCTAAACTGAGACTGTGTAAAAACTCACAACCATACTTGAAAAAAACTACAGGAACATAGTCATAGTGTACAGGAGGGATTAAGAACTCACTATAAAAGTTCTTTATTTTTTTCCATATAAAAATAATTTATGCACAACTGTCTGCCATGGGGCTAGGGAGTGGAGGATAGGTAGCTGCTACTAAGCTAAGATCTAAAATTGGCTAAAATTAACTGCAAGTTATCTTCTAAGCCTTGCCCTGGAAGTTGCAAGCCTTCAATAGACTCATAGTTACATCATACAGTTTCTATCAGTGTAATTGTTGTCTAGATAGGGACACAGATTCCAGGTACTTTCTACTCTACCACCTTCTCAGAATCATCCTGTCTTATTTATTCTTGAAGCCATCTGTAGTATAGGTTGTACAACTTCTTGGAATACTCAATTCTATTATTTCATTTCCAAATCCTCTTTAGAGCATTCAACAACTCATAATCTGTTACACTTATTTGATGCTAATTTTTAATATTTCTTATTTGCTCACTATTGTTAAATAACATTTATTTGTATACTGCTTATCCAATGAAACTAAAAGATCCTTAAGAAAAGGAATATGACTGAGTGTCATGAAAAGAACATATAAATTATTAATTAGGTAGCCCTAAGTATTGTCTTCAAACTTCAAATGATGCCTCCTTATTTAGAACTTGTTATATGGGTAAGCATATCTGCCATCATCATTTTCCTATTAGATAGTACAGAGATTTTAATTGTACTGCTAACTAGTTTTTTGTTTTTTGTTTTTCACTCTTGAGATAGTAACCAAAATCCTTAACATAGTATTTGAAACTGCATAGCGTGGTCTCTCAACCACTCCAATTTCATCTCTCATCCCTTTCCCACTTGGTATTTGGCTTCTTGAAAAAGTCCATACTGTCTTCTTTTCAATTCCTAGAATGCTCAATGCTCACTCTCCACATGATTTTCAGGTCTTTTGTAGGCTAATTCTTTTGTCTGGGGAGATCTTAATCTCCCCCTCACAATTCCTACAACTTGTTAACTGCTATTCATACTTCACATCTCAGGTCTATATTTAATCTTGTAATGATTGGTGTCTATCTTCCTGCCCACCCCACAATTCTGTAAAGTAGAAAGGTAATTTGATTTGAGCACCATTGAACCCAAGCACCTAGACTAATGTTTCTCCTTTTGAAGGTTTTGAATAAAGTTTATTGTTATTGCATATTATAGATTGAGACAGCTTCTAGGGAAAAATAATTTTATATATATAATATATATGCAAAGACATACACGTTATGTATTTATTATAAATCCTAGGAAAATAACCCAGAATAATAGATAACCATAGCCATTATATTGGTATAGCAATAGCACCATCTTTGAGGAGGAGGAGGAAGGATGGTACACATCTTCATACGGAAACCAAATTCTCTTGGGTAATTACAATGTGGATTAATTCAGGAATTATTATCTATATTTTATTCATTGATGACTGAACATAAATAATACAAATTTTCCCACAAACTACAATATTTTGCAGATTTTAATTAATTAGCATTAGCCTTCAGAGAAAAATAATTACACTGTCATTAAAATGTCATTGCTTTCTAAAATGACCTTTTAAACATAAGACAAAATTGAGTTATGAAGAATATTTTTGGATTAAAGTGGCAGTAGAACCTTAAGCCTACACTAGGCATTAGGTTTTCAGAATCCATTGTTTTTAACTCAAAAGAAATTAGAATATCCTATTTTCACATACTAGGGCACATTAAATATTAATCAATCTATTTAAAACTGAGAATAAATTGAGGTACCATAGGGAAATTCAATTAATTTATTTCTAGAATTATATTCATGCTAGAGACAGACAAATATTTAGAGTCAATTTGATTATCAAATTTAATGTAAATCTTAATTAAAATATATCCCAATAGTTATTAGAATACATATATTTATTTTGTTTTTATCCAATCTGAAAAAAATTCTATTCAGTGAGAAAACAATCTATGATTTCACTGAGAACCAAGAGAAATATTTATTAACATCTATAAACACTTTGATTTAAGGTCTATCAAGGCATTCCACAAAGATTTTCCAAGTTTTATTTTCATAACTAGGTAACCTATATGCCCATCATATAGGAGTTTATAGGTGTTTAATATTATATAGACACAAAGGTGAAACACCAACCAGAGACCAAACACCATTATGAACCTAAGGCTACCTAATTACATACACACATATATAAGTACATATATGCAGACCTACATGCATGCATACATGCCTATGTACATGCATGAATGCAAAACACAAACACATAAATAAATAGCAAGAAACAGTTTTGTTTAATTTTGCTTATTCATATAGTTAAATATAATCAAGAGCACATCAATAAAATAAGTGCAATGGATAAAAAACCAACTGTAATATGCTGTTATTGGAATAGGAAAAAAATCCATCTGTCTCATTTTGAAATGGCATTGTTTATTGCGCTGAACTGTATTTAAAAAGCCCAGCAGGCTGCTTTGTGAATCAAAAATCAATTCCTAGGAGCCTTAATTAGTCCACTTTGGTTTTTAGTACTTATGGTACCATTTATAGTTGTATCATCCAGAAGAAATCTAAAAATAAAGATAATAACTCTGGCCATTGGGATGTTTTAAGAAAGGGTTCTATATTTTAAAAATTGTATATAATGTGAATATCCTAACTTTATAATTATAAAATTATTATTATTAATACAAATATGTTTACATTTAGCATATTCATTAATGCAGTACTTCTTATATAAATGTTTATCAGTGAACCCACTTTATCGGTTAGTCCGTTGAATTTTCTTTAAGCTTACTGGACCCTCACCTGAATACTGCTGAATCAGAATACCTGGGAGACAGCCTGGAGAATATATACTTTTTAAAGGTTTTTGTAGCCTTTCTCATCATCAAGTACCTTAATACTTGAGAACAACTGCTTTCAAACATAACAAAGAGATGCAGCAAAAGAAAATTATAAAATCAGTATGTATTCAAATGAGTTATATTGAAGAGTGCATGAATGTAGTGCAGAAATAGTTTTAAACATCATTTAAAACTTGCTCTAATTACACAACAGAGTAGCTCTTAGTGTTCTTTTTCACATCAAATATCCTAGCTCCACTCTTCAGCACATTTCTAGAAAGGGAGTGGATCACAGTGGTTAAGCACAGAGGCTCGGGAGAAAGCTACTTGCATCTGACTCAGACTCTGCCACCCACCCACTATCTAACCTTTCTCTACTTCAGTTGCCTACCTGTAAAACAGGATGTTGCAATGAGCATAGCATAAGTTAGTACATGTACAGTGGTTAGAACAGTGCTTACCCCATAGTGCTTGGCTCATTAGATGTTGGCTCTTTACGGCACAGGGATAAACAAGACTGATGGTCCTGCTCCTTGTGGCTTGTAGCCAGGTATTCCATTACATACATAAAAGTACGATGAAGAGTACATAGAAATATATGAAAAAAGAAGCCTGATCTATACTGGAGGAGTTGGGGAAGAAAGCGGGGTGCTCTTTCATAAGGAAGAAAGTAACTGATACTAAAAAGAGGGGATTACTAAGGAGGGTGTTCTGCCCACAGGGTGTGTCTTAAGCAAGTGAAAGCAGTAGCCTGTGGTCCGGAGAGACGAGAGGGCTCAAGATGAGACTGGGGAAGCAGTCTTGTAAGATTTTATACCAAGAGAGGGATGAAGGGCAAAAGAGTTTCTCCTGATGAATTGAAGCCTTTTTAAACAGGAAGGAAATCCCTCCTCATGCCCAAAATTGTGTTGCAGGAGTAACCCTGGGATATAAGAAACCCTGGGAAATCAATAATTTAAGCTTTTCACACTGTAAAGTAATGAAAGACAAAGGAGGAAAAAATTGTGAATGCATTTTGAGTAGCTAATTCACGAGGTATTATCATTTTTTCTTTTTTAAAAAAATTATAGGAGAAATTCCGGGTGAAAGGACTTATTCTTGATCTTTATCAATAGACTACTGAAACCTCTACCAACCCTTCCTCTGTTTCTTTCTCCATCTAAAATATTTATAGAGAAGCTAGTATGAATACAAGTCTGTATCTTTTCTCTCTTTACAAAGATTAGATCATGATAGGAAACCATTAGCAAGGGGAACTTTGGTTTTAAGAGATTTGGGATTGCAAATTTTCTATGGCCATTGTCTTTCTTTCTGTAAAGATTTTTCCGAGGAAGAGATTTCAAGACGCTGAAAGTAATAACTCTATAGGCACATGCTGCTGAAAGGATTTTGAAAGTTGGTAAGAGCAACCAAGCTTGCATAAAATTATAAAAATAAAGAGATCAACATTTATTATTTTACTTCAACTTATCATGATTATTGTGATATCTGTTTACTGAAAATATATTTTTGAAAGCTGTCACATAACATAGTCAAATATGCAATATCACTGTAAAGCACTGCAAATTAACAATATAGTTAATCTTCAATGAGCACTTATTATGTGTCAGACACTGTGTTAAAATTTTAAATATATTACCTCACTTAACCCCCTATAAAGTGACTATTACTGTATCCTCCACCTTATAGACAAGGGAACTAAAGTAAGAGGGAAATTAAGTAACTTGATCAAGTCCACCACTCATAAGAGGCTAAACTGATATTTGAATCTTTGACCTATGATTCTAGAGTTCACAATTTTTAAAAAACCCTCACTATTGTTAGGATTTTAAAATGTTGTTTTAAAAATACATATTTGTGTATATTTACAAATACAACTAGTTACGTAATATACTCAGTAGTGTATCTGTATTTATCACTTTATAGAGTCAATGTATTACTATGGAGAAAACATGATATAAAAATGGAAAACCTAAAAAACTCTGTTTCAGCCTTGGTAAAAATAAAAGAAACTTCATAGGTCATCAAAATATTTAAAGAAACAAAAAGAAAGAATTTTATCCTGTCAAGTACTTGGGAATTTCAATGAAATGATGAAGAAGGAGTTGGAGAATATTTTCACTCCAGTGATGTCAAGATCTGTGGGAAACAGTCCAGACAGGTATGGGAAAGGTCTTATTTAAATTTAATTTAAAACAGCATCTGCTACTTATCCTGTTTTATATGGAACAGACACTTTTTGAGAATTCAGAGATTCTCCACGGACTATTCAAACTTCTTTCTAACACATAACATTTTTTTTAAACATCTTTATTGGAGTATAATTGCTTTACAATTGTGTGTTAGTTTCTGCTTTATAACAAAGTGAATCAGTTATACACATACATATATCCCCATATCTCTTCCCTCTTGCATCCCCTCCCTGCCACCTTCCCTATCCCACCCCTCTAGGTGTTCACAAAGCACTGAGCTGATCTCCCTGTGCTATGCGGCTGCTTCCCACTAGCTATCTGTTTTACATTTGGTAGTGTATATATGTCCATGCCACTCTCTCGCTTTGTCACAGCTTACCCTACCCCCTCCCCGTATCCTCAAGCCCATTCCCTAGTAAGTCTGCGTCTTTATTCCCGTCTTGCTCCTAGGTTCTTCATGACTATTTTTTTTTGGGTTGTTTTTCAGATTCCATATATATGTGTTAGTGTATGGTATTTGTTTTTCTCTCTCTGACTTACTTCACTCTGTATGACAGTCTCTAGGTCCATCCACCTCACTACAAATAACTCAATTTCGCTTCTTTTTATGGCTGAGTGATATTCCATTGTATATATGTGCCACATCTTCTTTATCCATTCATCTGTTGATGGACACTTAGGTTGCTTCCATGTTCTGGCTATTGTAAATAGAGCTGCAAAGAACATTTTGGTACATGACTCTTTTTGAATTATGATTTTCTCAGGGTATATGCCCAGTAGTGGGATTGCTGGGTCGTATGGTAGTTCTATTTGTAGCTTTTTAAACAACCTCCATACTGTTCTCCATAGTGGCTGTATAAATTTACATTCCCACCAACAGTGCAAGAGGGTTCCCTTTTCTCCACACCCTCTCCAGCATTTATTGTTTGCAGATTTTTTGATGATTGCCATTCTGACTGGTGTGAGATGATATCTCATTGTAGTTTTGATTTGCATTTCTCTAATGATTAATGATGTTGAGCATTTTTTCACGTGTTTGTTGGCAATCTGTATATCTTCTTTGGAGAAATGTCTATTTAGGTCTTCTGCCCATTTTTGGATTGGGTTGTTTGTATTTTTGATATTGAGCTGCATGAGCTGCTTGTAAATTTTGGAGATTAATCCTTTGTCAGTTGCTTCCTTTGCAAATATTTTCTCCCATTCTGAGGGTTGTCTTTTGGTCTTGTTTATGGTTTCCTTTGATGTTTAAAAGCTTTTAAGTTTCATTCGGTCCCATTTGTTTATTTTTGTTTTTATTTCCATTTCTGTAGGAGATGGGTCAAAAAGGATCTTGCTGTGATTTATGTCATAGAGTCTAACACATAACATTTAAAATACAAATTCCTGAAATTAAACTGTCAATTTTGAATCATATAAGGTATTGAGATTCTTCAAATCATAGAACATTTATATTGTTAAAAAAAGAATGTATTACTTAGTTGTAAATGAACTGTAACCAAACCAGCTCCTGTGGGTAATTCACATAGGCTCTCCTGTTAGTGAGTAAAGCCACAGATCTTTCTTTGCCCTCTGGGCAAACAAAATCAAAATGGCATATATGAACACGGGTGAACAAACACACTGCAAAGCCTGACCCACAATCATAGGGGTACAGTACTGTGCAAATCTGTCCAATAAGTGATTCTAGTCATAATAAAAATGGCATAGACCAAAATGATTAATATTTTCATAAAATAATAGCAGGACATGCTTTTGAAAGAAGGGTATTTTCCTAAATATATTCACTTTAGTGTATGCTAGCATATTAGGACGGAAAAGAAAGTTTATAATCATCCAAGATATTTTATCTGGAATGAAGATGACTAGCAATTAGAAATAAAGGATTACATAGACCAAAATACTGCCTCATAACCACATTTCATTTCAAAAACTACCAGAAATAGTTTACGGAGATGCCCAGGAAATTCCAGAAGAGCCTCAAACTAGTGGTTTTTGTATTTTTTAACATAAAACTAACATCAACTAAATCAATTTCTTTTTCATTTATGAAATTGGAACTTGGCTCAGATCAAAGTTCTTTCCACTTATTTTACATATGTAAATATTAGGTGCACTTAAATTTTAATTTAATGTATACTTTCATGAAGCAGCTGATGGGATTTAGTCAACAAAGGGAAGTCAATAAGAAATTGATTTTGAGGTAAGACTCATTCCAAAATTGAAAAGACTGATGTGCCAGCCCCAGGTCTGGATCAAGGAAACAGAATGTTACCATCATCCCAAAGCCCCACTTTAAATTACTGACCCTGAGAGTGTACCCTGAGAGTGAGAGTGTAACTCCCAACAGCATCCCATACCACGCCAGCATAGCACTGAGTTACACATACGTGAAGCTAGTTTGTACCCAGTGTTACTAGGTACAATTGTGGAGTACTTTGAATGCAGATATTGCAGTCTGAGCAGCTAATATTTGTTTTGTTTTCAGGTATATATATTCTAGAGCTAGAGACCAAGGTTTCAAGATAAACCATTTTATTTTTCTTCTTGCCTCTGCTATCCAACCTGAACAGTTTCAAGTAATAGTAATTATTTCTGTGCTCATTATTGTATTTATTATTTTCTGTGTATCAACCAAACTTTGGGATTATTATATTACATTACATTGGATTACATTAGACAAGGTATTCCTTAAAATACTAAAATGTTTAGGACTAGAGAATATAAATAAATGAATTAAAATAATACATCTGGGAAATCATGGATCTGGATTATGAACTCAGATCATATCTCATCCTTTCAACAACAATACATTTTATGTAGTTATAGATGACATCAGGAACATGTGTCTGCATTATGCTGACAGGAATACATACATATACGTACATATATATATATATTTGTGTGTGACAGCAATAGATATAGATATGTGTGTACATATATATACATATATACACACATATAACATGTAATGTACATTATATATTACATTCATACTGTATGCTACATATAACCTTTATTGTATGATGTTATATAACATTACTGTCTTTATTGTATATTGCTATGTTAAATGTATTTTGCCAGTTTTGGACTCTCTGGTGTTGGAATCTTCAAGTCCTGTTTCTGCCTCATTTTTTATTTCTTCTCTTCTTGGGAGCTCCAACTGCACATATGTTAGACCTTCAACATATGCCCTAGATGTCTTATATTCTTTTATTTAGAAAGGGGTACTATCTATCATTTTTAATCATTGTGCTTTAGTCCGAATTTTTTCTGTTGACCTCTGTCCCAGTTCATTTAGCTTTCCTTTTGCTTCATCCAGTTTTCTCTTAGGCTAATCTATTGAATTTTTAATTTCAGTTATTATTATTTTTAGTTATAGTATTTCCATTTGATGTTTTAAAGCTCTAGTTCTATGGTAAATTTATGTAGTTTTTCACCTATTTAGCATATTAAAATTATTATAAAACAGTTTGTACATGTCAGTCCCAAACTCCTAATCTATCCCTCCCCCTCCCCCTTCCCTCCTGGTTACCATAAGTTTGCTTTCCATGTCTGTGGGTCTATTTCTGTTTTGTAAATAAGTTCATTTGTATCATTTTTTTTTACATTCCATATATAAGCAATGTCATATGATATTTGCCTTTCTCTGTCTAACTTACTTCACATAGGATGATAATCTCCAGGTCCATCCATGTTGCTGTAAATGGCATTATTTCATTCTTTTTAATGGCTGAGTAATATTTCATTGTATATGTATTATCTGTCTTATTTATCCATTCATCTATCATTCAAGGTTTTTTAAATCAGAATTTCATGTTCATTGTGTGTTTTGTAATGACTCAGGGTCACCACTATGACCATTAAATATTTTACTCTACTATGCTCCTCACTTTCATTCCGTGTCCCTGTTTATTTTCTGTTTAAACTAAATTACCCATAACTGTTAAAGTTCTTATTTTCAATGATTTTGTTACTCTTTTTTTTGCCCTTCATCAAATATAATATAATAAATATAGTAGTGCCACTTATAAGAAGATTTGTTTTTAAAGCCTCCTCTGTCTTTACATTGTAACTTCTAATTTGCTAACATTAGAAAAACAGACATGTAAGTGTCCATTAGATTTGCAGGTTATCTCAGTGATTCTCTTGAGAATGATTCAATGGGTTTTATTATTCAGTGGGTTTTGAAATATGTTATTTAGACATTCAGAATCCTTTATATTGACATACTGAGTTTTTGTTAGGTTCTCCATAATTTAAGATTCAGGCTAGTGATATCTGAATAAGTGAATATATGGATTAAATCAATTTTGGAGGTTTATATTACTCAAGTTGTTGACTTAATATTGATTATCACAGATATGCATAGAATATGAAGCAGACTTTCTAATTTAACTACAAATCTGCCATTATCAGTTATCACCAAAGAGAACACAAATAACAAATGTTGGCAAGGACATGGAGAAAAGGAAACCCTCCTTGTACACTTTTGGTGGGAATGTAAATTGGTGCAGCCACTGTGTAAAACAGTATAGAGGTTTCTCAAAAAACTAAAAATACAACTACCATATGACCCAGCAATTCCATTCTTAAGTATATATCCAAAAAAACCAAAAACACTAATTCAAAAAGATACATGCATCCTAGTGTACACAGCAGCATTATTTACAATTGCCAAGACATGGAAACAACCTAAGTGTGCATTAACAGAAGAATGGATATAGAAGATATATATCTAAATATATAGATATAGATAGATAGATGATATAGATATAGATATCTATCTATATACATGAAATACTACTCAGCCATAAAAAAAGAATGTAAATTTGCCATTTGCAATAACGTGGATGGACTTGTGCTAAGCAAAATAAGTCAGACAGCAACAGACAAATAATGTACATTATCACTTATATGTGGAATCTAAAAATGTAAACAAACTAGTATCTATAACAAAAAAAGAAACAGACTCACAGATAGAGAACAAACTAGTGGTAAGTGGGGAGAGGGAAGGGGGAGGGGCAAGATGGCGGTAGGGGATTAAAAAAGTAAGAACTATTACATACAAAATAAATAAGCTACAAGAATATATCACACAACACAGGGAATATAGCCAGTACTTTATAGTAACAATAAATGAAATATAACCTTTAGAAATTGTGAATCAACATGTTGTACACCTGTAACTTAGGTAATAATGTACATCAACTGTACTTAAATTAAAAAATGAAAAAAAACTTCCATTATCTACTGTGAAGTATACTAATTTCTATATTTACAAAATGAGAAATTTCATTTTTCTCACATCCCGTTTCAAATTATCAAGGAGGTCTATTAAAATGAATATTATAAAAATGTAAGATTCATTTAAGTAAGACTTTAGTATATTTTAATATCAAGTACACATTTAATTATTGCATGGAAAAGAAGTGGTAACTACATTAGAACTGTATATTTTATTTATAGAATATATCAAGGAAATTAATGGAAAACATAGAGAATACACTTTATATGACAGAAATTAGAAGGGGTTATCTTTTATTTTCTCCAAAGAAAGAAAAACAATTCACTGGTTGCCAATTTGAGAAATTGGGTCTATTTTGGAATACAAAGTTACTGTACTTTTTTTTTTGTATAACTTTGACAGATGGATAAATCTTAGAATTTGTCACTATGTACATTTTCTTCTTAAAGGTATGTTTCGCTCAATAAATAGCAATTCATAAAACACCAAGGCTATGCTTAAGGCTTAAAATCATAAAAAAGGATTGGTCTGTGTAAAGTAGAATGAAAAATTTAAATATTACCACAAATTATCTAAATTGAATTATATCTTCAAAAGTAATTACTCTCTGTGTATAGAGGGAGGGTGTGATAAAATAGGGAAGAGGAAGGAAACTCAAATGCCAATTGAAGAGCTTACAGCAATGATGAAATGTGATTAAAGTCATAGGTTTAATATTTCAAACAGCCAATAACAAGCATTCGTCCCAAAACTTACTTGTATTTCTACATGTCTGACCTGATAAGAAATTAATCTTGATAAAAATTAATTTTCTAAACCAAATGTAGAAATATTAATTAATTTTATATACACAGTACACAAACAATATAGAGACAGCCTAAAGATACCTTGTGGTGGCTTAGTAATGTGTGGACTTGCTTAAATTACATTACATTTTCTGGAATTTCCTTCCCTCTCTGTTTCAGATTAGGGTGAGTCACAAGAGACAATTTTGACTTGTGATTCGGAGCAAACAGGTGAAGCAGCAGCCATATTTCTTATGCTCAGAAGGAGGCTGTGGCAGACTCAAGAGGTGCTTCTGTAGCTCACACCTGTTGTCATTCATCTGCTGACTCCACTGATTGGCATGGGGCAGCAGCTGGGCCTATGACTTCTCCACCATCCCCTGGATCTTCCTTCAGCATCTCAGATCCTTGGGACACGTTTCTGCTTACCTTCAAGACGGAAGTATCAGTTTCACCTGTGAGCTGGGGAGAGTGAGAACTGACACATGCTCCAGACTGTCCTCATGGGCTCCAGCTCACACGTGTGGGTTTCAGCTTGCCTTTGGTCTCTCTCATTTTATACCCTTCTTCTTTTTCCTTCCTAACTGCCTGCCCTGCACACTTCAAGCTCCAGCATCAGATGCAAAATCAATAGGCTTACACAGGCTGTTGTAACCAGCTTCCATAATGCATATGGTCAAATCCTTGTAACAAATTGTAACAAATGTGCAGGCACATGCAACTTTTGAGCGATTCTGATCTAATTGATACAGTACTTGGTAAATATCAAAGGAAATGATTTTAGGGCTTTACATTCCTAGCTGAAGTCCACATAAGGGGCCTAATAACTTTCAAGCCTACCCTAAAAGAAGTCCTTATCGCCTGTAACCTCAGGTCTGATAGATCTGAAACCAAATCCAAAACCTAATCACAATGGCTGAATTACAATGAAAATTGATTTCCCAAACTCACATGATCATTTTTGATAAAATTAGGGCACTTGGAAAGGAATGGGACCCTGAAAATTAGGACGAGAACATACTGGCAAACTTAGATAAAATTGGGACACTGAACTCCTAAATTCTCTCAAGAGTGCTTTGCCAATTAAGGCATGCTTTCTACTCCTACCTTAGAAATCTAGTCTTCCCTTTCCTGAAGAACCTGTAATGGGCTCACCTGAAGCAGGTATCTTGCAAGGGACAACTGAGAAAATGGAATAGATAGTGGAAGAAGGTAAATGGAAGTATCTGCTACAATCACATGACAAACTGCAGAAATTAAGGCTATAATTGTTGAGTTTTCCTTCCTTATTTTGATACAAATGAATGTCATGTATGTGCATGCATGCATAAATACATATATATGTATTTAAAGCAAATATAACAAATACTGTTTTATCCGCTTCCCACTCACCTATCATGTAACATACAATGTGTTAATAGTTAACAAAATATGTCTCACTATTTAAGTTATAGGATATCAAAGGGGGGAGTGTGAATCAGCAAAAAGAAGAAAAGACACTTTTTAAAAATGGAAGTTTGCATGCTGCTTGTGAGAAAAAAATGAGTGTATATTTGTTTATAAGGCAAGATAATTGCTATATTTTCATATTAAACAAAAGCATGACTTTGTTTACCTATAGATTAAATATGGCTAAAAACAGTTTACTGTTTTCAACCTAAGCTTTCAGGTTGAAAACAGTAAACTGTAGTGACTTTATAATGTGTCAACTGGGCCAGGTTGAACTATGTTTCCCAGAATTCCCTTCTCTGTATATTTCCAGTTAAGGCAGACTGCAAGAGGTATTTTTTCCCATAAGATTTTGAGGACAGAAGTAAAGCAGTAGACATATGAATTGTTACCCTCAGTACGTCAGGGCAGGGCCCCAGGTGCTTTTGTAGCTCATACACATTGTCATCGATCTGCCTGCTCATCTCTTTGGCATGAATAGCCCCCAAGCACACAACTGATCCACCTTCCCTTGGATTCTCCTCCCATTTCTGAGCCAGGTGTGTATTTAGCTCTGAGACAAACGGTGCCAGCTTCTCTTGCAGGACATCTATAACATCAAGGCTGGGGGCAATGAGAACGAACACATGTTCAGTCCATACTTTTGGGTTCCAACACCTGCCCATGGGTTCCATCTTGTCTTTGCTCTCCCTCAGTTTACATCCATCTTCCCTTCCCAACTAACAGAGATTAATCAGCTCCACAAATTGCATACAGTCAAACCTCTGTTACAAATTCTTTATTCCATTACCTTTCAGGGAATATTTATTGGTCTTTTACATTTATCCAAACACAATTTCATGGTAAGTAAAGGATTTTTAAGCTAATTTTTATTAGACTTGAAATAAATTAAGAACTGCCTTTCTTCTCCTTGAGAATAGAATATAATAAAAGTCAGGAACTTCCTTTTCTTCCTTTTTACAGATGGATTGGTATGGAATGATAATACTTAACATCATGACAGTGTGTGGGCCCTTTTATTAAGAATGTTCTCTGATGTTGAGTCCTGAATAATTGGATGAATAACAAACTCTGCAACGATCTTCTTAATAAAATGAGCTTTGCAAAATAAAATCTATTTTACCCTAGTTTATTTTGCTGTTTTTATATTTCTCATCTTCCAGAATTCTGCATGATTTTTCATGATGAGTTGAGAAAAAAAAATCCATTCATAACTATTGCAACCAACAAGGCAGAATGAATAGACTAGTCATCCCCTATCTACCCCCTCATTGTGAATCTTCCTGTAGAAACACAAAACTATCCTCATCCTGTAACTCTACTCCCTTTATAACATTGCATCCAGATAACCACAAGAGTGATAGTGTCTTATTTTTCTAGCTCACTCTTCTCTGATCAATTCTGCAAGTTGCTATTAGATAAGGTGTCATGAAACTCACTGTTCAAAACATCATTTTTCTGCTTAAAAATAATTTAACTGGTACCTTAGTTTTCTCTGATTTTGTTCCTAGTATGAAAGGAAAATCTACTTTACAATTTATAAGTGAGCAATGCAGATTTTATTTTAAAACGTGACAATAAGGAATTTATATTGTATATCTAACAACACATACATGCATCAATTGTCCTACATTTTCATTTAGGTTATTTTCTTTCCAACCCCCAAAATACTTTATTCATCTGTTCCTCTCATGTGGTTATGATGGACTCTTGTTCTTGTGGCCACAGGATTAGGCAACTAACCTCAACTGGATCAACTGGGGTACCCAGTCCTGTTCAGAACAGCATCTGACCTGAGCTAGGCAAATCTGAGTACTTGCCTGAGATTTTTCAAATTTGAGTTGAGGGAATAGGATATAATTTCTTTTCTGATTGCAGTTTGTGTGTTTATGAGCCTGCAAGGCCTTTGACCAAATATCCTATGACTGAGAGAATGAAGAAATGAAGAGAGAAGCAGAGATGAGAACTACCGTGCATGCCTCTGTGTGTGTGTGTGTGTGTGTGCGCGCGTGCACCTGTTACATGCCAAAAGTGAAGTGTGAAATTTTTCCCCTTTTCACTATGCTGCTTTAATCTAGACATTACAATGAGTTTTTATGTGAGAGTGAGTGAATTCATTACATTGCTGAAGCAGCAGGTGGTCTATAGCTCAATCAAGGTGTTAATTGGCTGCCACTAAGTGTGGTTTGAGGTTAGTGTGGCAGATGGAATCCAATGAATATAGAGTTTTGTTATACAAACTATAGATGTACTTAAGCTTTCTACATCTGTGCTACACTTTTTTTCAAACAGACATAGGTGATAAAATACCTGCTACTTAATTAACACCCTTTGTAGTCATTCACAAAGTTAGATTATTCTGAAACTTGCTCTGCCAGCTATAAATGTTAAAACTTTACTTGCTATTCTTGGAGATTTTTCCTTCCTTTATTTTGCAAAGTCTAAAATGAAAAATATTCAAGTCTATCAAATGAAGGAGAATACAAATGATTAATGAATGAGTGAATGGATAGATAGAGAGGTAAAGTAGAAAATTTCTGAAATTTTGAGCTGGTAATCCTATGAAAATAAAAACAGTAGCCAAGCTAAAGAAATTATTTCAGAGGTTAGACATTTCTGGGTAAATAGCAATTTTAAAATCTCCTGGCTCCCCTTCACTCTCAAGTCCAACACATCTACCTTCTATAAGCCAAGAGGCTGCTGTGGCCAAAAGGGAGGAATTAATTACAGGAGGCAGCTGAGCCTTCAAGTCTCCTTTGGTCCTGATGAAGATCCTTGGGACATGACTTATATCTGGTCAGGCAGATAGAGCCTGGGGCCTGGGGATGAAAAGACTGATGGTTTAGATTAGGCTGAGATAGATCCTCAGAGTTGGGGAATGGTGCCATATGTTTCATTGATGTTTCTAGTCTGGCTGGCCTTCAGAGCCTGGAATAAGAGCTACAAGGTTCTCTACACAACTAAGTCTAGGACTCTACAAGGAGACTGGTGAGAAGAGATGTTTTCCTTCTGGGACCTCAACAGGAACTCTAAATCTGCCTGTTGCTAAATCAAAGACGCAAAGGAGCAGAGCAAATGCACCATTCACCACTCTAGGGATCACCCCAATATATGCTATGCCAGCAGGTAGCCTTGAGTCCTGAACAAAGTAGAAAAGTAATAGCTTACTCCTAAGAAGGGCTCAAAACAGAGAAGAAAGAACTGGTCCCTAGAAAAATAACAGTCTAGAAAAACAAATAGCACTCTTTGTTCCACACCATGGTATACAGAATGTGATCACTCATAGACCTTGGCATGTAACACTTTCATAACTGGTCCATACATGGCCCTTTGTATTCGTGAATTCATCCTTTTTGAGTAGTATAATAAGCAACTAAGAGTCCACCATACACAATGCAAAAGGTAGGATTCACCAATCATTTATATCTATTTATGGGTCTTCCCTCATTCTATTCCCTCTCTCCCCTCTCCCAAGCTCCTTCTGAGGCTTGTGTTTGACATTCCCTTTCTTTTATTTTCATATAGTTTTACCTCATCTTTATCATTAATAAAAACTTACTTTCATTTCAACTGTATTATGTTTAATTTGCTCAGGTTTATATTGTTAGAATTCATTCATACCATTGTATACCATTTGTATTAAGTCAGGGTTCTCCAGAGGACAGATCCAATAAAATATAGAAAGATATATTTAAGAGAAGATTTATTATAGGAACTGACTCATGTGATTGGCTCATGGAGTCCGACCATCTGTCATCTACAAGCTGGAGAATGAGGAAAGCCAGTGGTGGAATTCAATCAAAGAAGGGAAGTCTGAGACCCAGGGGAGCTGATGGTGTAAGTCCCTGTCCAATTATGAAGGTCCAAGAACCAGAAGCATTGATGTCTGAAGGCAAGGAAGGATTGATATCCCTGTCAAGCAGAGAGATCAAATTCATCCTTCTTCCAATGTTTTTGTTCTATTCAGGCCCTCACTGGGTTGGATGATGCCCACCTGCATGGATAAAGGCAATCTTCTTTCCTCAGTCTACCAATTCAAATAATAATCTCTTCCAGAAACACCCTCAGAAAATTCAGAAATAATGTTTTACCAGCTATCTGGGCATCCTTTCGCCCAGACAAACTGACACATAAAATTAATCACCAAACCACTGTAGTTTATTTATTGTACTGCTTTGTAACAGTCTATTCCACTATATTCAGCTACCCTCCTGCTATGGAAGCATATGATTTGCAAATCAATGGAAGCATGCATATAGGAGGCAATAACTAAACAAAGAAAATCTCACTTGCTTAAAAATGATGAAGTCTGTAGATTAAAATGATCAGCAATGGAGGCACAAATAATGAGAAAAATCATAACATTAGGTATATTCTTGCTAAATTACTGAACTCCAAATGTTACCAAAAAAACACAAAACAAAGAACCTTATAAATTTCCAGCATAACAGATAAAAGAGGAGGAAAAGTTAAACAAAAAAAAATTAACCACCCTGGAAAATATTGATATTAATACTCATGTTAACAGATGCAGTCATCACATGAACTTTATAAAATAGGAATAAGCAAAAATAACTTAAATATGATAAATATTATTTACCATAATCAACAGAAAATATCACTTTAAAAACAAAACTTTAAAATTATTTTAATTAAAATCAGGAAGCTTATAGTGATATCAACATTATTATTTAACATTGGAGTTCTGAGCAATAAGAAAAGAAAATTAAATAATACAAAACTTTTTTTGCTAACATGATTTTAAACCTAGATAATCTAAGATGTTCCCATAAACCACTAGAATTAGTAAAATAATTTATGAAATTCTCCTACCTAAGACACAGTTACCAAAAAAAAAAAAAATAAAAAGACTATTCTCTCTTCTAGAAAAAAGAATCTAGAAACTAAAATATATACATCTACGTTTTCCTCCTTTTCCAATACAGTGCTGTAAAACTCAAATGAGTTAAATCTACTTACTCACTAAATAATTCAATGCAACAACTGATATCATTGGAATTAATTTTGTCTCTTTTAAATAAAAATGTAAGTAAAGAGGTATTAAAACTGCATAGATCTTTGGATGCCAATATAAGCTCTGCATTGCTAAGAAAGTATAATTTGCCCAGTTAGTTCAACAGTTGAAATCAACAAATTTAAATTTAGAAAATCTTGCTATAGAATGATTGCTATATTAATCCATGTGCTTTGACAAGTATAAGACTGCGTAACATACTAAGTAGTAGTAGTAGTAGTAGTATGTATTGGGATAATTTTTCTCCTTTTAGACCAAAGTAACCATTGACAGGGACACAAAAACATTCCATTGATCTTTGTATTCCAACTCCGATCCTCTGCACTTCCTATGAAGTTACAGCCAGACTGTCGTACTCAGGAAATCACCATGTATCAGGCACCATCTGTGCAAGACACAGTTGGGGAAAAGGTAATGCAGAGACTTATAATTTAGTGTAATACCAGTATAGACCTAATTGTCACACAAGATAGAGTATAAGAGACTTCCATACCATTGAAGGAATTGCAAGTGATATAAGATCGTGCTTCATAGAGGATCTTCTTCACATGGTTGGGGAGATGGTTGCAATGGGGTTAGAGGTGCTTTACATGAAAATCAGCCTACGTGACTCAGTGCTCTCAACGCCAATTACCGAGGATCTGAACTCTGAAATACTATTTTTCTAAACCACACAGTAATAATTTCTTCTCACCTACAAGGCTTTCTTTAAATAACTGGAGGAATTCTACTCATCATGTAAGACTGTACTCAAATAGAATCATTTCTAACAAAGTCTCCCTTTACTTCTAAAATTCCCTACTAATCATTTCCTCCTTTTTCCTCTCAAAGCAGTTTTATGCACTGTTTTAGCAATTTCAACGTATTATTTTAGGTGTCTTCTTCCTTTACCACACCATGAACACTTAGAGCATCCTGTCATTTTATTTTTAGTACTGAAAAATTAAAAGAACTTAATAATTGACTATTGGAAGAATGAGAAGGAATGAATAAATTGACAAATGAGCTAAATGATAAAACAGTCCTGAGATCTCAGACATACAAACAAAAACAGTATACCAATGGAACACTCCACAAAGTAAATGTACCCATAGTATAAATACCTTAAAGCTCTTTACCAGGCATAGCCCATCTTTACCTTGAAGTCAAGCTCTCTGGCCCAGCTAGCATTTCACAGAGCAACATCACTGTCACTAGTCTCCGCCAGTCTTTAAATCACCGAAGTCCAAAGTAGTATTTCTCTGCCCCCTCAATCCAGAAATGTCACCATGGAAAACTTACAGCATTTTTAAGAGTGTAATACTTTGTCTACACAATTCTATTCAGAGAGAATAATATAGACCTTAGCGCTGCCTCACCTATGTTCATATGTCCTGCATTGCTTAAAAAGCCAGTGAACAAGGCTGTGCTCTTTTAACACTAGATTGAAATTTCACTTCCCACTGTTACTACAGTCAAATTTTCACAAATTTGTAAATATCTAGTTATGGTTCAATCATGAGATCAAGTTTTCTCAGCAACTAAGTTTCCAGCCTATTTTTTGTGAGGTCAGGAAAATCCTGAGTGTTTCCTAAGATGCAAATGTTTCCAGTTTTACAAGTAGCCCCGGGAGCTGAATCAGGCTCCTGATTTCTCCCAGGAGTCTAGTAAAGCACACAGTAAATGCTACCTATTATGACACTTCTGTGCACCTAAAAATACAGCTGGTCCTTTGGAATTTTTATGCACTGAGTGGATTTAGTCTATTTATTATCTGTACATTTAACTCTCATGAAGAGTCTTATTACTCATCTAGACGGTCATTATTCAAAGCAGTGTACAATTTCACCAAAGAAGAGGTATGTGCCAGATTTAGAAAATTGGTTAAGGAGATATAAGTTCCTAATGCCTGATCATAGGACATTGCACCATGGACTCATTTATTTTGCATATCATTACGACTTACAGATCGACACACTTGTGTTTTACTTGCAATTTCCATCTTCTGTTTCTTGACTTGGTTGCTTTGCAAAGTTTACAGCCCATAACTAGTCTTAATTGAATTCAGTTTTTTGCATGACATTACACTTCTTCAAATGGTTTGGGTCACTTTGAATTTTGGTAGTATCTATCTTTACCTAAATGCCAACTGTAAAAGTATTAAATATCCTATTTAACCTCATCAATAAGGAAAATGGATTGACCTAACCAAGGTACTCCTTTTATTTACTCATTCATTCCCTTATTCATTCATTCATTCAAAGTGTCTACTGATCATGTTGTATGTGTCAAACACTATGGAAGGTGGTGAAAATAAAGATATAAATAACAGTGCACCTGTCCTCAAAGTATCTAAGAGAAAGAGAAGGAGCAGGCTGAATGCCCTATTACAGTGTTCTAAATGCTATGATAGAGGTAAGGTAATAACTTTCTCAGATGAAGTAACACATAAGCTAAGGATTGAAAAAACAATTTTGAAAGGAGCATTAAGATGTCAGCATAGTTGAAGGAGCATAAGTTTTAGAGTCAGAAATCCAGAATTTTAAGACAAACTCAGTTAGTAGGTCACAATTGCTGACGTTGTCCTTTCAACAGCCTTAACTATAAGAGCAATGGACAAATTGGTCAGGATGAATGGCACCAAGAATCACAGTAGCCACTTTCTCAGAGTCATTGCCACCAAGGACTACATGTGTTACTAACCCACAGCTGCAGCTGTAGCACCTAGTCAAGTGATTAATAACATTTAAAAAAGAAATCTGGGAGTAAAGTACAACTCAAAATATATTCCAGAAGATCCCTGCGCACAATGCCAAAAGAGAGCCATAAAATTGACTTTCATTCTTTAGAAACCAACACAAGGAGAGAATCATGATTGGTGTCATATTTTAGTGCCCATTATAAATAAACAACTCAATTGCCACGAAGGGCCATGCCTATTTCCTATCCTGTGGACTTAGTACAATTTGCACTTATCCTTCCTCATGGAGTAGTATACCAGCCCTGGGCCAGTTTGCCTTCAGTTCTATTCCTCACTTCTCTACTCCTTTGCTTGATGCCACAGGGGCTGATATGAAAGCCACTTCCCCCCATGGTCCCCTACCAGCTGGCTTCCATTTGGCTTCAGCCAATGGAAAGTATTAACTGGAGGTTGTAGGGGGACAGAAAGGGAGCAGCCAGGGTATTTCTCCCCCAACCTCTCTAACATGAACCTCTGGAAGGTGCTGTGTCTCTGGCTCTCACTGCTCAGGTGGTGCTTCCTCCTTCCAGGAACCCTGACCCCCTGAATTCAGGAATGTCACCTACTCGCTTTGTCCCTCCAGTTTAGCAGTGGTAGCTAGTCTGTCACTATTTTCTCATTTTCCTCTTCTCTCATTTGGTTGCTCAGTGCTTCCATCACCCACATAACCACTGTCCTGCTTTAAATTCCCTCTCCTCTATTTTAACTACTTAAAGTTGTTTCTGTTTTTGTCAACTGATACTGAAGGCATAAGTCAAATCCTCAATTATACCACTTCCAAAATAATAATGGTAAGTTTTACAACTCTATGTCTTACAACATTCTTCAGTGTGGGCTAGGGCATAATGTATACACAGTTCAATAAAAGTAATTCTGCAGTTGTACCAGTAGCAAAATGATGCCAGATACCCAGCTTGATGATACCTGGTTAAAAATTCTGAATAAAACAAAGAATATCTAGAAGAATGGATAAAGTTACAAACAATTCAGAGGCCTCCAAAAATATATTTTTCCACTCAACCAAGTTTTAGGTAAGTAGTAAAGAGCAGAGAGTATGTGTTTCTAACTAGTACCTAGAAGACCGTTAAGAGCACTGCCATATTCCTCACAAGTCAGTAGCACTGGAGTAAAATCAGCAACAAATAGGGTACTCCCAGGACATGACCTCTGCTCCCAAGGAGCTTACATTCAAGCAGGGAAATTAGATAATAAACAAGTAGCAAACAAACAAATGAATGAAAAAGAATGTGATTTGGGGTAAATAATAGAAGAAAAAAATAGAGCAATGGGATAAAGACTGATGAGACAGGGTTGCTGTGGTGGTGATAGAATATTAGATTGGACTGTCAGGGAAGGCTAAAGAGGTGCCATGAAGCTGAGGCCTGAAGGATGAGATGGAGCTGATTTTATGAAAATCCAGTGAGAACACTATTGACAAAGCCACAGTAAGTGCCAAGGCCCAAAGCAGAACAAATTTGGCCTGTTTTGAGAACTAGAAAGACAAACTCGTTTCTGAATCAGAAACTTGTATTTTCTAGTTTCTCAAACAGCAAAAAGTACAGAAGTACTGAAAAAAACCCACTTGCACTTGCACTCAAGTAGCAATTAATTCATTTAAAAAAATGGAATATGTAACTGTGAACAATATAAATTCCCAGAAAACACTCTAAAATTGATAGCAAACATACCCCTAGGTACATTATTCCACTTACATTATTCTACTTGCTAAACTGCTTGAGCACTGATTATGTTCCATTGACCATTCTGAGTGTTTTAAATGTTCAAATCCATTTAATCCTCATAACCACCTTATGAAGTAAGCACTGTTATTATTATTATATCCATTTAGAGCTGAAAAACTGAAACACGGGGTTTAACATGCCCCAGATGATACAGCTGGTAAACATAGAGCAGCAGTTTGAACCCAGGTTATCTGGCTCAACAAATAACCTTCTTAAGCACTATGTCAAGGTATTGTGGTCAAAGGTGTGGAGACTTGATTCAGACAAACCTGGGTTCAAATCCCAGCTCTGTCACTGACCTAACATAACAATGTGCAAAAGAAGACATCGTTTTTGTCATTGTAATTAACTACTCCCCTACTGATATTTTTTCAGTCTTTTCTTTCAAGGCCCCAGGAAGGACACATCTTCAAAACTTGCCTTTGTCACTTACTTCCTGAAGCATCAGCCTCTAGCACTGCATTAGCCTATATGTCTTAACTTTTAAAAAGAATGTTAGAGATATATTCTTAGAGAATAGAAAATATATGCTCCAAATAATTTTTGAACATGCTTTTTTTTTTTTTTTTTTTTTTTTTTTGCGGTACGCGGGCCTCTCGCTGTTGTGGCCCCTCCCGTTGCGGAGCACAGGCTCCGGACGCGCAGGCTCAGTGGCCATGGCTCACGGGCCCAGCCGCTCCGCGGCATGTGGGATCTTCCCAGACCAGGGAACGAACCCGTGTCCCCTGCATCGGCAGGCGGACTCTCAACCACTGCGCCACCAGGGAAGCCCTGAACATGCTTTTTAAAGCATGTTTCTGGAGTCACAACAGAGATTAATGTGTCTCCTAAATGGGCTTTATTGTTATTTTACTTTTTCAAAGATGATGATAAATAGCTCGAATTACTCTTCAAGTACTTGAAGTATTCTTCAAGTATTCCCCCTTTAAAGGAAAAAATTACCATAATATAATTTGCTCTAGTATAAGCATTTGTAATTTAAAATACTGATAATCAAAACCCAGAATGCAGATATATTTTCCCTCTAGTTTATATTGTACAAGATTTTGAGATATTAAAAATAAATCAAAGATACAGAAAAAGGTATTTTCCTTAAATTGGTGTAAATTCTTTATACCATAGTTTATATAATTACTAATTAAACCTCATGGAATTGATCTAATAAAGTGCCATTTAATTTTCTTAATTTAATTTATTCCTCTATTAAACAGGTACCATAAAGAATAATGCCATATAATCTTCCCATAATGAGATAAATGTCTGTTTGACCCTTGAGAGTACATTCATTGTACAGAATTTGGATATTGAGGAACGAGTTAAAGTTGATAGAGGGGTAGATCCATTGATGTTTATTCTGGTATGTTTGGATTATGATTAATATATCTCTTTATGCGGGCTTCCCTAGTGGTGCAGTGGTTAAGAGTCCGCCTGCCAAAAAAAAAATATATATATATATATATATATATATATATATATCTTTATGATTTTTTAATGTCAGTTTTTTAATGTTAACCAATATGGCTTACATGCATTATATGCTTTTAAAAGTGCCTAACCCATTCCTAGTTAAATATTTATTACTAGAATAATCTGCCTCTCCATTTAAATTATTATTTTTCAAAGCAGATCAAATAAGTGCATATTATTCTTCACTTAAAAAAAAAGGGGAGACTAGTTTAGTTGCTAGGTAGAATGCTTCCATTTCTTTAGAGAGAACAAAAGAACATGGCATAAAATGGGCACATAATATAAAAGTAGAATACTACTAAGAAAACCCTGACTACTTCAGATAAGCCTAAAGGTGGATGCTTCATGAATATTTTCGAGTCTTCTAATATGTTACTTGTCTGTCTTCATCTATTGCAAGGGAGACAGAAAATATACAGTCCAGGCAAAAAACATAAAATTTTACCTTCAATTTAGTGACAGCATAGCAAAAAAGTTTTAAACACATGATAAACCAGTAACTGTTTCACTTTTTAAAGAAAAGTAAGTAGTGGATTGTGATACAATAAGAAATATATATTTGGTCTTTGTCCCCAGTTCCTGGCACACTGCTCCTAAAACTCCTGGAATCTCCAGAGTGCTGAGTTTTATATTAGCATATTTTATATGCTAATGAGATGACTGGTACCTGGAGGCCCCAGATAGTTTCTGGATGGGTTCTGGTCACCATGATTAGAGGACTGGAACTTTTAGCCCTGCTCCTAATCTCTGTGGAGTGGGGAGGCTAGAAATTGAGTCAATCACCAATGACTAATGATTTAATCAATTATGCCTACATAATGAAACCTCCATGAAAACTTCTAAATGATGGGGTTCAGAGAGCTCCTGGGTTGATAAACACATCAGGCAGGAGAAGGGTGGCACACCTGAAGAGGGTATGGAAGCTCCATGCCACTTCCCCCATAGCGTGCCATCTGCATCTCTTCCATTTAGCTGTTCCTGAGTTTTATCCTTTACAATAAACCATAAGAGTAAGTCATAACAGTATGTACAGCACTTTCCTAAGTTCTATGAGTTGTTCTAGCAGATTATCAAACCTGGGGAGGGGACTGCAGGAACCCTCTGAATTTATGGCCAGTTAGTCAGAACTACAGGTGGCAACATGAGACTTGTGACTGACATCTGAAGTGGGGACAGTCTTGTAAAAATGAGCCCTTAATCTGTGAGGTCCATGCGAACTCTGGGTAGTTAGTGAACTGAACTGAATTGCAGGACAACCAGTGGTATCCAGAGAGCTGGAAAACTGGTTGTTGGTGTATAAACGAAAGCACGTGTTTGGTGTCAGGAGCGTTGTGAATAAAAGCAGTTCAGACGGGTTTATGTCTTAAATATCAGCAGCAATAAAAACTGATTTTACCTGAGCAATCAATTTATACAGGAAAAATTCAGCACTTAACTTCACATGCCATCTCTCACGACAGCCTTACACTCTTCAGTCACAGGGTACAGAAACTGTGACTATTGAATACCAACACCTAGCAAATGGAAGACCTGGGAATGGTTGGTTTAATTTTTTAAGACTTTAGTTTTTAGAGCAGTTTAGGTTTGCATTAAAATTAAGAGGAAGTACAAAAATTCCCCATATATCCCCTGCCCCTCACATGCATAGCCTTTCATATTATCAGCATTCCCCACCACAGTGGTACATTTGTAACCACTGATAAATCTGCACTGACACATCACAATCACCAAAGTCCGTAACTTACATTGTGGTTCACTCTTGGTGTTGTACATTCTACGGGTTTGGACAAATCTATAATGACATTTATACATCATTATACTATCATATAATGTATTTTCACTGCCCTAATAATCCTCTATGCTCCACCTATTCATCCCTTCCCAAACAACATCACCCCCGCAACCCCTGGCAACCACTGATCTTTTTACTGTCTCCATAGATTTATCTTTTCTACAATGTATTGTTGGAATTGTACAGTATGTAGGCTTTTCAGATTAGCTCCTTTCACTTAACAGTGTGTATTAAAAGCTTCTCAGCATCTTTTCATGGCTTGATAGCTCTTTAATCTTTTTAGGGTTGAATAATATTCCATTATCTGGATGCACCAAAATTTATTAATCCATTCGCCTACTGAAGGACATCTTGGTTGCTTCCAAGTTTGGGCAATTATAAAGTTACTATAAACATCTATGTGTAGGTTTTTGTGTGGACATAAGTATTCAACTCTTTTAAATAAACACCAAGGAGTACTGATTTGATTTTTCAAAGGGGAAGGAATAAAGGAAAAACATTTACAGGTACTTGAACAAAGAATTGAATCCTTCATTACTCTTCACACACATTTCATGTGTCTGACAGATTAACAAACACCATTATACAAAGGTATGGAATTGTATTTCTTTTCTTAAATGCTGTTTTAGACTTGAATTTTTCATAAAATTCAAATTTTAAAAACCCTAAAAACAAAATCCCAAGTGAATTTAACTCATTCACAAAAAAGTAAATTTTCTCCTATCATAGTTACAGAAATGGAATTGCTGAGTTTGCATATTCTATGGATTCTATTTCATTCAACCAAGAGAGTCCTGATTAATATGATGACAATTTAATAAAGGTAACCAGTAATGTTCTCTGAGGGCCTTGGCTCTGAACACAGATTGGGAGAGAATCACAATTTCTGATAATTTCAGATTTAGCATAAAAAGCAGTCATCTTCAACTATGCAGGTGTATTGTTGAAAGAATGGTTGAGATGTTCTTCATTTGAAGACAAGCCCTAGAGAGGGGCATTAGATACTGAGGCTCTAGCAACCTCAAAGTAGAGTTTCACTGGCTATGGTCTCTCTTCCAGTGGTTCTGGGACTTCATTGTGAAATAAGATATAGGAGCTCTTGCTAAAAATGCACAGTTTTGGATCCCACTGAGACTTACTGTATCAGAAGGCTGAGGTATAGCTACCTTGAATATGCATTTTTAGAAACACCCTAGATAATTCTATCAGGTGGTCCATCTGTAGACACACTTTGAAAATGACATATATCTAATCTTCCTCTCTAAGAAATCTTCCAAAGATTAAAAAACTGTTAATCCACCATTGGTAAAGTATACAATTCCAATACTTAACTCTTCAGAATTCCCTACAATCTTTCCTAAACTAGTTTTTCAAATATAGCTCCCTATTCTATACACAATTAATCCTCTCTGGTCATTTCACATCCCCTCTGTCGCATGAACCATTTCTACTTCCTCTTCTATCTCCATCAACTGTTTCTTGAAAGACTCATCCATCAATATTCTGCCTCCTGATATCAATTTTCTGTGCCCATTAAAAATCCTCTATCATGAAGTTTTTCACACTAGCCAAACTAACAGTAACCTCTTCTAATAGCACAGCACCTCCTTTCTAAAAGTAGATTGCCCTTTATATATAATATTTTGCCTTACTTATGAAGTATATTGTTTGCATTGTTATTTATCTTTTCAGAAGGTGTTGCACTTGCCCAAATATATAGTATCTAAGGGCTTATATTCCAAAGCGTTTTTCTGTAATTTGAATGCCTTAACTATAAAAATAAAGCTCTTCAAATATTAGATTGCTAATTAATAAAAATATATTTATACATTATAAATCTAATACACACACGTTACACATGAAAATTTGTATTTTAAGTGGATAAAATTAACACATTTGATTATGCACTGACCCATAATTAGCCAAAAATGTCCTCAGCTTTGTTGTTCCTGACTGTGATAATTACTTTAATTTTAATATGTATATTTCTTTATAATAATAGGAAATGTCATAGTACTCTATTTTCACTACAGCGTTCCTATCCCATGAACTGAAGTCTGCATTTTCTATATTAATTGTTTCATTTCCAAGAACATTACTATGTGTGAAAGATAAATGATAATATACTTCATATTATTCTCTGAGAAAGTAGTAATTATATTGAAAATGTAATAAAATTTGATAGTTTTCTTTTCAAATTGATAATTAAAATATTGATTATGTCATTAACTAGAAATATAAAAATAATTCAGCCTACTTAAATATGCTCATTCATCTCTCTCTCAAATTCTATAAATGCATGAATCATGATCATTCATTGCTCACAAATAAAGGTTATTTTAAATATTTACCATTAATTTAATTTAAAAAAAATAATGAAATCTAAGATCTTTCATTTTTTCTATCAAATCCTGACTTCATAACAAATTATATCTCAATAAAGTTATCTAAACAAGCTTACTAGCTTTCTTTGTGAAATTATAGGTAAATCATAACACTAGAATTTAATTTAAAAAAGACAAATCAAACTTGGTATAAATCAATAGAGAGTGACTTATTGAAGAGTGCACATAGTTAAGAATGAGTTTACAGAGTCCCCTGAAGGAAGACCCATGCATTTGAAAGTAAAAACCCTGTTGTATCTGAATTTCATAGGCATTAGAATCTAACTGCAGGTTCTAAAGGTCCTATACTAAGCAAAAATAAAATAAAGTAAAATTAAATTAAATATATATCAAATTAAATATATATTTAATTGAATAAAATTGATTATCTGTTATATCTAACATGTATATTATATATATATTATATAAAACATATAATTATATTTGAGAGCAAAATTGTAAATGCTACTGTAATCAACACAGTTTATTAATGTTTCAGGTCTAACACCTCTCATCTTTCCTAATCATTGCGTAAATTTAAACACTCACACTTGTGTTGAAACTAACTTATATTGTGCTTTACAGCTGTAATAATTTTTCCATTTATGGTTTAAAGGTACACAAGCTATTTCTAAATGACTACATTCAGAAAATAATGCTCATTTTATTCATTTATTTATTTATTGAGTTATAGTTGATTTACAATATTATATGTTTCAAGTGTACAGCATAGTGATTCACAATTTTTAAAGACTAAACTCCATTTATAGTTATTATAAAATACTGGCTATATTCCCTGTGCTGTCCAATAAATTGTTGTAGCTTATTTATTTTATTCATAGTAGTTAGTATGTATAATCTCTTAAACCATTTTTCTCCTCCCACCTTTCATCTCCCCACTGGAAACCACTAGTTTTTCCTCTATATCTGTGAGTCTGTTTCTTTTTTGTTATATTCACTAGTTTCTTTATTTTTTACATTCCACATATAGGAGATATCATACAGTATTTGTCTTTGTCTGATTCATTTCAATATGCATAGTGCCCTCCAAGTCCATCCAGGTTGTTACAAATTGCAAAATTTCATTCCTTTTTATGGCTGAGTAGTATTCCATTGTATATATACACCACATATTCTTTATCCATTCATTTATTGATGGACACTTACATTGCATCCATATATTGGTTATTGTAAATAATGCTGCTATGACCACTGGGGTGCATGTATCTTTTTGAATTTGTGTTTTCTTTTTTTGCAGATAGATATCTAGCAGTGGAATTGCTGGATCATGTGGTAATTCTATTTTTAGGTTTCTGAGGAACCTCCATACTGTTTTAAAAAGTGGCTGCACCAATTTAAATTCCTACTGGAAATCTACTAGGGTCCCTTTTCTCCACATTCTCACCAACATTTGTTATTTGTGGTCTTTTTCATGATAGCCATTCTTACAGATGTGAGGTGATATGTCATGGTTTTGATTTGCATTTCTCTGATGATTAGCAATGTTGACCATCTTTTCATGTGCCTGTTGGCCATCTGTATGCCTTCTTTGGTAAATGTCTGTTCAGGTCTTGTACTCATTTTTTAATCAGGTTGTTTGTTTTTTGATATTGAGTTGTATGAGCTGTTTATATATTTTGGATACTAACCCCTTATGGATCATATCATTTAGAAATATTTTCCTTATTTAGTAAGTTGTCTTTTCATTTCTTCAATGGTTTCCTTTGCTGTACAAAAGCTTTCAAGTTTAATTAGTTACCATAAAGCTTGACTCAGAAAAAAAAGAAAAAAGTCTCAAATAAACAACCTAACCTTACACCTAAAGGAACTAGGAAAAGAAGAACAAACAAAACCCGAAGTTAGTAAAAGAAAAGAAAACATAAAAATCAGAGCATAAATAATTGAAATAGAGACTGACAAAAAAAAAAAATAGAGACGATCAATGAAACTATGAGCTGGTTCTTCAAAAGATAAATAAAATTTATCTTTAAATAAATAAACCTTTAGCCAGACTCTTCAAGATAAAAAGAGAGAAGGCTTAAATCAATTAAATCAGAAATGAATAAGGAGAAATTACAAACAACACCACAGAAATACAAAGCGTCATAAAAGCTTACTATGAAAAACTATACGCCAATAAAATGGATAACCTAGAAGAAATGGACAAATTCCTAGAAATGTATAATTTCTCAAGACTGAACCAGGAAGAAATAGAAAATATGGACAGACCAATTACCAGTAATGAAATTGAAATAGTAGGTAAAAAAAAAAAAAAATGCTCAACGAACAAAGTGCAGGACCAGATGGCTTCAAAGGTGAATTCTACCAAACATTTAGAGAAGAGTTAAAACCTATCCATTTCAAACTATTCTAAAAATTGCAGAGGAAGGAACTCTTTTGAACTCTGTGAGGGCAGCATCACCATGATAGTAAAAGAAGGCAAAGATAGCACAGAAAAAGAAAATTACAGGCCAAAATCACTGATGAACATAGATTCAAAAATCCTGAACAAAATATTAGCAAACCAATCCAACAATACATTAAAAGGATCACACCATAATCAAGTGGGCTCTCTCTCGGGAATGCAAGGATGGTTCAATATCTACAAATCAATTAATGTGATACACCACATTAACAAATTAAAGATAAAAATCATATGATCATCTCAATAGATGCAGAAAAAGGTTTTGACAAAATTCAACATCTATTTATAAAAAAAAATCCCCAGAAAGTTGGAATAGTGGGAATATGTCTCAACATAATAAAGACCATATGATAAGCCCACAGCTAACATCATACTTAACAGTGAAGAGCTGAAAGCATTTCTTCTAAGATCAGGAACAAGACAAGGATGCCCAGTCTCACCACTGTTATTCAACATAATATTAGAAGTCCAGTTAGACAAGAAAAAGAAATAAAAGCCATGCAAATTGGAAAGCAAAACTAAAACTGTCCCTATTTGCAGATGACATGATACTTTACATAGAAAACACTAAAGGTTCCACCACAAAACTACTAGAGCTCATCAGTGAATTTGGTAAAGTTGCAGGATACAAAATTAATACACAGAAATCTGCATATTGCTTTTTATACACTAACAATAAACTATCAGAAAGAGAAATTAAGGAAGCAGCCATGATAAATTTAAAAAGAAAATGCTTAAGTTTGTTAATGTGAGCCAAGTATCTCACCTCTTTATTAGAACTAGTTACTAAGAATATATTTAGATTTAAATTACTGATTTGTACAAGGCACAGTTAAACTCTTACTAAAAGAAAAAGGGCAAGGAAATCTGGAGAGAAAATTTTGCAATAAAAAGAAGATAAAAGAAGCAAAGTAATCAGGGGATGTCACAAGGTCTAGCAATCCAATCCACTCTGTGACTTTTCTCTCTATTTTTTGGTACTCTTTGTGGAGGCAAAGAAAATAGAAATCCTGATGGAGAATGGAAGAGTGTAGCATATTCAGCAAACTCTAAAGTATAGTAGTATGTTCAAGCCATGGTGTGAATGATGAGACTTGGTTGAAGATAGGAAGGAAAAGAAGGGTTTTCTGCCCCTGCTAAGGAGAATGGCATTATGAGAACTATGTATTCAAGTAAGAAATATAAATGTGTTATGTCTTATTCAAAATAAGTGACATTCTTAAATGTGCCACAGTGAAGGAAGCAAACACTTTCCAGTGTGTGTGTGTGTGTGTGTGTGTGTGTGTGTGTGTGTGTGGCAGGAACTGTGGGTTAATATTCTAACATGTATTAAACAAGTAAACCAATGTACAAATAAATGATTTCAGTAATGATGAGTGCAATGAAGGAAACATATTGTAATGGATTAGGAAGCGATCAGGCAGTGAAGGCAGAGTGAAAGGCAGGGTCAGTGGTGGGGAAGTTTATGGAGATTTGATGGTTGTAAAGGACTCTTTGAGAAAATTTCATTTGAGTCCATTCATTGAGTACGGATGCTGATAAGGAGTGCAAATATGATGATCTGGAGGAATGTTCTAAGTAGAGGAACTGTTAAGGCAGAGGACAGACAATGGAAATTTAATGGCATGAATACTATAGTTATATGAAAGTTAAACTTTACCCAGCAACTAACTGAAGTGGGAAATACTCCATAGAAAAAAGTGATTTATCTCTACTATTTTTCACAATAAAACATTATTGAATTAATCAAAACTAGGGAGCTACAGCCTAAAGCTTGCCAGATCCTCTCATAGTGAGGATAAGGTAATAATTAGGTATGTACAAGGGAAAGCTTTTAGGACATGAAGCACCACCAAAGGGCTGAGGTAGGCTGGACTGAGGACTTTTAAACCTCTAGCACTTTGTCACTGATGACATTAGAGTTCATAACAGGTATTTGGTCTCATTGTTTCTGTAAGTGGAAGCCCCTTTCCAGGCTACTCCTTATGGAGGATGCTTGCAAAATGCAATATTAGACTTCATGTCTATACTTGCAAAATGAAGTCATTTTAAAAGATAGCTCTAATGAGCCAAGGACCCAAACACACTATTCACTCCTAATAACAATTTTGGTATTCTCATTGGTGGGTTTTTCTCACCTGGTAAATCATGACAATTACAGATGTAATCTACATCATCTCTCTAGAATAACTGTGCCTTTAGTAGGTATTCAATACAT
Organism: Neophocaena asiaeorientalis asiaeorientalis; assembly: GCF_003031525.2. Taxonomy (NCBI): domain Eukaryota; kingdom Metazoa; phylum Chordata; class Mammalia; order Artiodactyla; family Phocoenidae; genus Neophocaena; species Neophocaena asiaeorientalis. Next base: position 9,999,847 of record NW_020175039.1, read on the forward strand.
ATCTGTGGATTAATGGTCTGAGTATCAACTTGATCTTGGGGAACTCAAATATTCTCACACTCTCAGGTTACATATCAGCAAAATGTTTCTAATAATATAAAAGTTGAAGGATTATTTCAAATTAATGTAAATGTATATAAGTACTTAGCATATTCCCCAGCAGTGAGAAGATCAAAGGAAACATCGATTCCCTTCTCTACCCTTTACTGCCACAACCCATCGCTCCCCATCGCTCCTATTACTGCCTGAACCATCCCTCACAACCCATGTCCGTGGAAAAATTGTCTTCCACAAAACCGGTCCCTGGTGCCAGAAAGGTTGGGGACTGCTGTTTTATTCCACAAGTGGGTAAAAGTTATAGAACTCACAGCCAATCATTCCTATATTGGTCTTTTCAAACGTAATTTCAATCAGAAGTTATCTTTGTTTTAAGCATAAGTTGAACATTGACAGTACAATATTAACCAATCTCCATATATTAATGACCCATAATGCCTTATGAAAGCATAATAAGGAAGTTTCACAGATGAGCTAAAAGAAGAGTAAAGCTTTCCAAAGCGTAAATGTCAAATTTAAGTAATGACCTACCTGGGACTGTTCCCAACTTTTGTGACCAAGCAGATGAATAGATGGCATACCCTAATTTCAGGAAATGGGCATACAGGTTCCAAGGAAAATAACAGGGTTGTTGTGATGGGTATTCATTGTTTGATGCCTTCAGACCACTGAAGACAGAAGGGACAGGCTTCTGCAATAGGCCAGGCATCAAAGGTTGAAGTGAGAAAATTTTTAAGTTAATTGCCTCTACTCTTTCTGCTTTAGATTGACTGAAACCTGCTGATTCCATCAATGGTTATCTTCTGGTGCTAGCACTAAGAGGTGCAGGGTAAGATGGGAAAAGGAAGAGATATGCCAGGTATCTTATGACCTTTGCATCCGTCTAAATAAAATTTGTTATAAAAATCCAGATATTAAGAGAGCTTAATTTAATCAACCCCTTGCAGGGTGTTAACAATTCTAGTGAATGATGAAAACTTTCATTTTACGTTCGCCAAACAAACCTAGCTTTGTGTAATTCCAGGACTCCCATTCCCCCACTCATAGATACATCCAAATCAACAAGATTTCAATGAGTAAGTTGTTTTGGAAACACTATTTACCATACCCTCTATTCAGAACATTCTCCCAGCAAGACATGAGGATGGGATTTTAAAATGGGTTGCTATCCTGTTCCCAAAGCTAGAGGAGTTCTTTCTACCTGAGCACACTGTATGAAAAAGAGATTGGGAGGTGGGATTCATCATAACATCAGAGTTTCTATTTAAAACCTTTGAGCTGAGTACTTCTACTCTCAGTTTATACAAAGCAATCCTTTCTCACCCACTTCCAAACTTTGCTCCCTATAGGAAGAGAATTATAATAAACTATTCATGCAACCATCAGATATTGTTGAGCATCTATCACATGTCAAAAATTCGTGATACAGTATTGAAAATAAAAAAAATCTCTGCCTTCCTAGAAAATGTATTTTAGAGAAGAGGCAGAGAATAAAAATCTAAATAGACATGAGTTAAGGAGAAAACAAAAGCGGAAAAGGTAGATAGAAAGTGTCAGAGAACGTTCATATTATTTAGCTAGGAAAAGTCTCATTGATCTGTCATATGGATAAGACCTAAGTTAGGTGAAGGAAAAAAATATGTAGACACTTGAGGAAAGATTATTTCAGGCAGCAGGAATGGCAATTTTCAAAGGCCCTAAGTAAGGAATTACGTGGTCTATTCAAAGCAAGTCAAGGAGACTAGTATGGCTGGGTAGAGTAAGCAAGGAGTAGAGTATCAGGAGGTGAGGTCAGGGAGTAACAGGGCTACAAATCATGTAAGGTCTTTGACTTTTGAGAAGGATTTTGACTTTTGTTTCAAGTTAAGTAGACAATGGGTTTTGTGAGAAGAAGGGTAACATGATCTGATTATATTTTAATGGGTTCACTCTGGCAACTGTGTTGAGAACAGACTTGGCTAGGATTGAAGAGGAACAAAGGTATACACAGAGAGACCAGTTTGGAGGTTACAGTAATAATCTAGGTGATATGTAATGGTGGCTTGGTTTATAAGGGGTTAAAAATAAAGATGGTTATGGGGTGGTCAGATACTGGGTATAATCTAAAGGAAAATCAATAGATTTTCATAATAGAATATATGGTATGGAAGAAAGAGAGGATTCAAGAATGATTTTAAGCTTTTTTAACCTAGTAACTATGAGAATGCAGTAAGGGAAGTAACTGAAATCAGAAAGAAGTAGGTTCAGAGGGTTATATCTGCCATGTTAAGTGGGAAATGCCTTTTAGATATCCAAGTGATGATGCAAAATAAGCAGCTGGAATTCAGAGGAGCTGTCATGGCAGAAGATAAACATTTGGAAATTAACAAGTTACAACTCGACATAATTCTAAGAGAAAAAGAAAAATTGCAATTATTGATCCTGGGGCACTTAAAATTTTAGATGTTTATTTATGTAAAAATTATATTAATCTTGATATTTTCTCTCTGCATATTATTTGAATACCTATACTTAGTTATTCAATATATGTTTGTTAATTAAGAAAAATAAGGGCAAATTATCTATATCTAAACTAAAGACGAGAGACATTAACATTTCAGATGGAAGTATACACCCATTGCTTCAAACTCTCACTCTACTTTTGCTGCAGGTGTTTAATGTATACAAATTGGCCAAAATGATAACATACACACAAACATAGTTTTGAGATACATAAATGTCACTGTATTTATGTAAAGCACTGCAAATTTTATTATTACTATCATTACTATATCATCAAACTATCGCTTCTTTGCTTTTAGATTTCCACGCATACAATGTATTAATTGTGGAGAACATTCTAAAAGCAGTATTAAAAATGGGTAGCTTTCTGTGAAACCAAAGTAGGGAAGCTTGCTTTTAAATTAAAAAAAAAAGAAGAAGAAAAATTAAAAAAAAGAAATTCATGGTTTCAATTGTAAAAGGTAATATGTTACAAATATGAAACAAAAGATCTCTCTACATCTCCAAAATGAAGCCTAGTGCTTCATCATTTATATACTTGCATATGTTATCAGATACCATTACCTAATGCAATAATAGGATATGTATGAATTACAAAAATGTGTTTCTTAGTGAAAAATTCTATTTCTTGTGGGAATTCTATTACTAGTTTACATAGCATATCTCCTAAAAACTGGGGTAGTTAACAGTGTAGCTATCTGTGAAGTAAATAAAATAGACATAATTCATTATGTATTATTAACTAAACATTCCATTTAAGCCAAATAAAGCCATAAAAATGGACTGAAATCCTTTATACTGTATCTAATATAGCTTATCAAGATACTTAAATGTTTTTCATTCAGCATGGTAACAATTAGATTTATTTTTCAAGAAGTTATAGCATTTGTACAGATTCCTGCATATAAAGATATGCTATTAATATATAATTATTGATCTTCATTTTAATCAATGTTCTTGACTATTTTGTTTTAATCAATAATATATCTGAGAGTAAAAAATTCAAGAATGCTATCATTAAAATAGGAAAAAATGAGGACAAAACAGTCAACAAACTTTGAAATAAAACTGTCAAGAATATTGAAATAAAAGTGGCCATAATCACAACGCTGAGGCAATAACAGAGGGGCTAGCAGGAGTTCCAGCCAGGAGCCTCAGACAACCATGACTGGGCCTAAGTCTTACTTGTGAATTGCTTTCTCTGTGCCTGTGGTGGTTACATTGGCTGGACTTTGAATAGGTAGAGTAAATTTTGTTTAGAGGATTAGAAAATAAAAATACTATGAATAAAAAATACATACACACAGACACCACCAGAACACAACCATCACTACTATCATTAAAAGCTGAATTAAAGATCAACACTCAATTTTCTTAGTCTGAAAAGTCTGAGAGAAAATAAGGATTAATCTGCATTTTTTTTTTTTTTTTTTTTTTTTTTTTTTTTTAGGCTCAGCAGCCATGGCTGACGGGCCCAGCCGCTCCGCGGCATGTGGGATCTTCCCGGACCGGGGCACGAACCCGTGTCCCCTGCATCGGCAGGCGGACTCTCAACCACTGCGCCACCAGGGAAGCCCTAATCTGCATTTTTAATGATGAGAATCATGTAAAATGACAGTTTGGACCGAAAATGAAATGATGGGGAAATGGGCAGAAAAAAAATGGGCCTCAAATAAGAAGAGAGGCAGTATAACCTGAATTTGATTAGCATAGGACTTGGAAAGAGGCTTACTGAGATATGGAAGTCAATAGACTGTCATTGATGAGTCCTAAGGGGAACTGGTTAGTCACTATGGGGTGTAAGAAAACTAACTTAGCAAATGGAAGATGCAGCATTCAGAATAAATTTAAAAAGCCACACATAGGAAAACAGAGAGGGATGTATTAAAAATATCCAGAGAAGAAAACAAAAGCCTGGAAAATTAAGATGGCAAGAGTGGCAGAAAAGAATTGGTGTAAACAAAATGTATAAATGTAGAATAAAAGAGGTTACTATTTCTTTAAAGTGAATTTAGTGAACAGTAAGAAAGGGGTTAGAATGGTCAATATAAACCATTGTTCCAGTAATTTAGAACAAATGTAGAGAATCAAGCTAATAGATGCAAAAACGTTCCTGGGAGGCTTCTAAAAATCTGGAGGTTTTCTGGCTTTTATTTTTAAAATGGACAAAATCACTGGACAAATTCGGGCTCTTACTTGATTTTTGCTGTAAAGTCAAGCCTCTGAGATCAATGAATAACCAGTTGCGTTATCACCTTTGTAAAATAACACAATATATAATATTTTAAAACGACTGTTCTTTTAAAAATGTGCCTGCTTTTATTTATTGGTAGATTTTGTTTTCTATTTGAAAGTACAATATCTATCATGTTTATGAACCCCACCTCCTTGCTCCTTTCCTATCTCTCTCTCCAGCTCTCTCTAGCTCACTCTCACACACACACAAACACACACAACACATATGCACACACACACACACACACACACTTAGATAAAACAAAATTAGCAAGGGTTGATGGGCACGGATTTGCATCTGTGGTCTCAAGAATCAGTAGAGATAACTTGTTGAAAAAAAATGTATTATCCTTCACACTATAAAGGACCATAGTTAAATTCAGTACCTTAGAAAATATTAAAAGTGAATTGAGATCCGGAAAATAAAAAATTAAACAACTATGAAAGGTGCTTATTAGCCTCAGTGTAAGGGAAATTAAATAACTTCCTGAAATCAGACGCAGCTGCACCTGCAAATCACCAACTTTCTCCAGAGGAAAATGTAAATATTCCCTGTAATCTGTGGGCAAAGGAAAATGAATACCTCCTGGTCAAAATATCAACTGTACCTTAGATAGATTTTTAAATGTATATACGTGTAGTTCACATAGTAAATAGAACAGACAACTCAAGATAGACAGAGGAATGGGCTTCAAATCATTAGACTCAGGTGTCTGTCAAATCTATGTCCTTACTGGCTAAGTCAATTTTAGTAATTTGTTAGGTATAAAATGACACTAATATTGTCTCCTAGAACTGTCTCATTAAAAAGTAAATTATTAAATTAGACTGTGCATGAGAAAATTTTGATATGTTCTCACTAACATAGATGCTGTGAGTAAATAGACTTGAGCATTCTAAATTTCACAGGTGCAGGTGCAAAACATCAATCAATATTAACCTAGAAAGTTAACTCATATACCTAATTTATTACTTAAGCACTGAGGAATATACAGCCCGTCTTTTTTTTATAGAAAAGTTCAATAAAAAAAGAAGTAAACAAATATTTAACTAGAATATGTGTTTATAGCTATATTAATTTTTAAATAATCAAATACGCCCTTTTAAAAATCTGTAATGTAAAATATACCCATGGAAGAAGTATAATTTGAGAACTGTTATGGCTGGTTGCTCCCTATTTCCTATTAAATCAAATTGAAACTATTTGACCGTACTTCAAGGTATTTTACCATCTCTTCCTTCACCTAACCAAAATATACCTTCCTGATGAGTCAGACACACGCACTATAAACATCGACTGATTTTTACTCTCTTACATGCTTCTGCTATTTTCTTCCTTGAGAATATTCTGCCCTTCTCTATCAACACCTTCTCTCACCTTTATTTTCATCTGATGATTCCCATAATATTCTGTGGATTAATTCATTCATCACTGTCTCTGTTCCGATGAAGGTAAGATAGTATGACTGAAGGGCAAATGAAGATTTCTCTCTCACTGAGTGCATGAGTGACAGCAGAATTAGGGAAGTAGTTGTTGCTAAACATGGATGGAGTGACAGAGAAATCAGCTGAAATCAGTAAGCTAAACAAGAGAGGCTGAGATAGAGGTAGATAATGAAATCTGGGTTTGAAGATGAGACTAGGGTTCAATATCTTTAGTGGGTCCAGCTGCAAATTAATAGACACAGTCCAATGGACATTCAGTAACTAGACCAAGTAAGGAGACCTATATAAGAATGTTCATGGCCACATTATTTATAATTAGTAAAAATGTAAATGATATCCAAGAAACGTATAAAAGAGTGCTCAAATCATTATCAGAAAATCTCAATTAAAATATCAATATACATTAACAAAAAATCTATAATCAAGAGGAATAACAATATCAACTTCTGGCAAAAAATGTGAAGTAAATAGAGTTCTGTTACATTATTTCTGGGATTATAAATTGGTTCAACCATTTTGGAAAACAGTTTAGTAATATCTACTAAACTTGAACATATATCTCCCCTATTATCTAGCATATTTTCACCAAAAACACACATACATGAATGTTCACAGCAGCTTTATGCATTATAAAAACTAAAAAGAACATAAATGTCTTTTGATAGAATTGTGGTATATTTATATAATGGAAAGCTACTGAACACTAAAAATAATTATCAATGTCCATATAACAACATGGATAAATCTCAGAAACACTGTGTTAAGTGAAGGAAACCATATACCACAAGGACACTATTCAATTACATTCATTTAACGTTCATAAAGGCAAAACTAACACATGTTCATCGAAGTCAGAATAGTATTAATTCTAACCTTGATGGTTTTGCATCACTTAGGAAAAAGGAAGTGATAAAAGAAGGTGCAGGGATTCATAACTGAAAATTTGGAAAATCCTCAAGATTCTATAGCCTTCCTTGGGGAAGAAGAAGAAACTAGAATAGAATATTGCAAGTCCAAACTGCAGCGTGTGTGTGTGTCTGTGTGTGTGTCTGTGTGTGTGTGTCTGTGTGTCCATGTGTATACGTAGGACTTGTAATAGTTAATCCTATGCATCATTTGATTGGGTTAAATGTCTGTTTAGTTAGACATTATATCTGGTTTCTGCATGGGGTTAACATTTAAATTTTAGATTGAATAAAACAGATTGCCCACTTCAACATGGTTGGGCCTCATCCAGTCTATTGAATGCCTGACTAGAACAAAAGGCTTTTAGCTCTCTCTGCTTAACTATCTTTGAGATCAGTCATAGATCTTACACTGCCTTCAGTCTTAGACCCATATTAGAACTTCTACTATAGGTTCACCTGTTTCTCAGACCTTTAGACTCAGACTGGAATTATAGCATTGGCTCTCCTGTGTCTCCAGCTTGCTGAATGCGGATCTTGATTCCTTATAAATAAACTATATACAGATATCTTCAATGGGTTCTGATTCTCCAGAGAACCATAACTATAACACATGACTCTTAGGATGGAGAGGTGGGGAAAGGGGAACTGGCTAAGAAACTATGAAGATTATCCAGTTATTGTAATGTTTTATGTAAGATCATATCGAAAATTAAAGGAAAAATATAAAAGAGAAAGAAAATTTAAGCATAAACTGTTCGCCAATAATCTACTTCAATGAGCCTATGAACAGTTTGGAATTATAAGTAATCTACAGTAGATATTTAAGAGAGCAGACAAGAAGAAGTATACAATTCTTATACAGCCCTTCAGAAATATTTTCTTAATAACTGTTCCACCTTTCCTTCATTCTGTAATCATCAGGCTATTTACGTTTTCACCTTATTACAAGTAAACCGAGCTTTAAAATTATATTTGTTAACTGAGTCTTTAAATTCTGAAATTAATATTTTACTTGGGGCCATATCTTCTTAAAGAACAAATAAATAGATCATAAGTATTTGAGAATATAAAAGAATGACACTGAAGAGACATAACCTTTCCTAATACACATTTGCTCAATTTAGATAACATAAAGATAATACTTTCTAAAGGTCAACTTTTTGACTCAAATATTTCATATTCAAAGGCAATAAGTAAGTAGGTTGTCTACAGAGTTTGTTTTCCCATCAAAGTTTATGTAACATGATGACATGTTATGTTTCAATTTAGGACCCATTACCAAAACATGTCAGCACAACCCTACACAAAACAAAACAACAGAAAGTATGTGAGACTCTGCCTTTCTTAGTTCATTTGAGATCTTGATTGACTTTAGTCTGAAAATTTTCCTTTGAACAAAAATTTTAGTATAGAACATAAAAGAAGTAATTCATTAGAATAGTTCAGCTCATTCTTATAACCTTTCATTTAAGTCTCAGAAGTCAATTGGGTTCACAGTTTCCAATCATTTGGAATTCTTCCCAGTGATGCTGAGTATTCTGAATTTTATACTCCAGTGAACCTGGCATCAGGCAGCCTTGTTCCTGTAACCAATACCATATTGCTTGATGCATTATTGACAAAGATTAATTTGATTATCTCAAAAGGCATTTAGAGCCACTCAGTGTACATAAAATATTGTTATTAGTACTAGTATTTGAAAACTATTTGATGAAAATAATTTGCATAACATGTAATAATACCTTTCTGTTTATTAAATAAAATAGTAATATTTGTCAAAATTTCAGAGAAACAAAGCTCATGGACTTTAGTTACTACATATAATTGGTCAAAAGTAATACTGAAGTAAATTAACTTTAGAAAAAGAAAAGAGAAATTCTAATAGATCAAAATAAAATTTTTAATTAAAATGTCAACATGGGGCTTCCCTGGTGGCGCAGTGGTTGAGAGTCCGCCTGCCGATGCAGGGGATGAGGGTTCGCGCCCCTGTGTGGGAAGATCCCACATGCCGTGGAGCGGCTGGGCCCGTGAGCCATGGCTGCTGAGCCTGCGCATCCGGAGCCTGTGCTCCGCAACGGGAGAGGCCACAACAGTGAGAGGCCCGCGTACCGCAAAAAAAAAAAAAAAAAAAAAAATGTCAACATGTAGCAAATTTCTAGAATTTAGAAACTGTGTAACGTGTGATTTTAGCAATGCGATTCAGTGTACCTTTTATAACTGTGTGAAATAAGTTCTTAAAAATATTCTCATGTTTGTAGAACTGTAGCTAGCAAGGACAAGGACTCAGGTAAATTAAGGATATAGAGAAAGTCATAAAAATATATGGCAACTATATCTACATATGTTATAAGTAGACTATAAGCTCCATAAGGACAGAGATCTGGAATGTATAGCTAACACAGTATCCCCAGTGACCAGGAAAGTGCCTTGATCAAAAATGTATGCAGTAACTATGTGTTAAATTAACAAATGAATAAACATATGAATGAATGAATGAATCTCTTTCAATACAAATCAGAATTTGGGTACCAAAATTTCTTCAGTGAGTAAGGTTCTACTGAATTGCCATCTTCAGTTTGGAAAACCTAGGGCAACATTGCTTACTGCTGAGGCAGATTCTCATATCAGTATTTGCCTTTTTAAAAAGTCAACTATTTGAGTGCTGAAAAGTAATATCTCGTTTTTCCATTCTGGCCATTTTATTTTCACAAGTCTCAGCAAAATGCTTTTGCAACCTCCAGCCCTTTCATAACAGGGAAGACTGGCTAGCCATTGTTTAGCTGACCACACATTCTCTCTGCAAGGAAAGAAATTAAGAGGGGTGTCAAATAATCAGAAGTTTGCTTAGTGATGATGGAATCAGATTGATGGAAATGTATTTAATTTCAAAGGTCTGATAACATTAACTAGTATATCAAGCTGCACTGCTTCCACAATTGGTGTACACCTATCTCAAAGCTCACTCTGTACCTCTGACTTTCATAAATCTCCTTTTCCTTAGCTTCCAATACTAAACAACCCATTAGGATTACTGGTACCTCTTAGAATCCTTAATGGGACTGACATATATGCACTACTATGTATAAAATAGAAAACCAATAAGGACCTACCATATAGCACAGGGAACTCTTCTCAGTACTCTGTAATGGCCTATATGGGAAAAGAATCTAAAAAAGAGTGGATATATGTATAACTGATTCACTTTGCTGTACAGCAGAAATTAATATAACATTTTATTTAAATTAACTATACTCCAATAAAAATTTTATTAAAAATTTTAAAAATATGTAAGTGAGCATCCAAAAATTACTAAAATTTTGCACTTCAGTTGTTTTCATTTGAAAATTTGTTTAATCATATTCTTAATTGTCAGTCCTAAAAACATGATCTGAAATTTAGGTCAGAGAGAGGCCTCAGAGTTAAAGGATTTCAATCTCATATTTTCAGGATTTTACTCAAAAGTGAGTATGTTCTGAAGCAGCAGTCGTGTGATCTGAAGTAAACGTTACAACCGACTCGTCTGCATAAATGGAAACATAAAATACTATTTAATAAAATTTCATCCTTAAGTGCCCTAAAGAAGCCAAAATTTTAAAATAAGTTAGATTTCCCAAGAGATACAAGAATACACAATTATTCAGGGTTCAAATCAGCCTAAAAAACTCTGTACCATTACCCAAAAGCTTACAACCTCCTTCTGCTCTCAATCAAGGAGATATTATTCCCCATAGAGAAATGTGCCTGGCCTTTTGCTTATTAAATTAAAATGTATTATTCTATTTATCTGATGTACTACCAGTTTGATCTTTGAACGTGCTATAAGAAGTAAAATAAAGAAATGTTGCTGGTAATTTATAATATTTTGTGATTTGGCATTGAATAACAAATGATTTTTCTTGAGGAGACTGATGAACATTAACTTTCAGTCAGCTGCTAATTAATGAAGCACAAAAGCACATTGATGAAGTACACAGTGGTGATCAGAGTACATTTTAATATATTATTGAACAATGAATGCAATAACTTGCAGAATACTGTTAATTTTAATAAAAATTGCCATCTAATTTGCACGACACATTTCTGCCATTTACATATGAGGATTACTTGATTAATATTTCCAGGGAATATAGTAAAACAAACCTCAGAATGTTTAAATTCTAATATTTGTTGGCCTACTTGGAATTTTAAGTCCACTATGTTACTTGAAACAGCAATATAATTTATTCAATGCCTAGAAATACTTGTTTCTACTCAAGTGTTGTATGACTTTATAGATAGTACAAAAACTTTATGTGGTGTAACAGGAAAATTCTAAAGCTATTAGCTCTATAACTACCTTAAATTTAAATTATCTAAACTTCTCACAGCTATCACATAAAACATTTTAAAGTAAAATTAAAAGTAAAAAATGTGTCAAGTTTGATATACAATGAAAGAAAAACTGCATTTCTTCTTAAGCTAATTGACAATAAGGAGTTACCTATTTGTCTTTGTCTAAATTTGTCCAGCTGGATAAACTCAGTTGTTATTAAACTTGACAAAAAACAATGCTATTATTAATGGAAGTAGCCACATAATGTTAAATTTTCACCACAATATCCCAGTGAGTTTTAATTAATTGAATGATGTTGGCTATAAGAGAAGTTCATAGGTGAGAATGTGAATTCTTTTGACTTTGTTATTCTTATTTTTGATGGAATAGCAGCTTATTATATTCAGACACAAAGATGTACATTAAAACACTGGAGAACATACTTTAAAACAACATATATATTCAAAATGAAGGTTTTAAGTATTGAATGGAAAAGTTCAATTTGGTTCATTTTAACAAACATTCTGTTGATTATCTCCTATGTGTCTGGTCCTATCAGGTCCCAGATACATACCTGCAAGTTCCTGCTTCAAGGACTGAAGCAGACAGAAATGTAAAATAATTAATTACAGTAATATTTATTGGCGGCCCAGAAGAGGGATCACTTAGTGAACCCAAAGGGACATGGGAAAATTTTCAGGAAGCAATGATATTTGAGATTTACAAGATGAATAGAGAAAATACACAAAAGCATGAAACAACATGATCATTGGGAAGGACTTTTCTTGTAATGAAACATGAGGCTTGTAATGAAGCACAAAGTATAGGGAGGAGCTATCTTGTATTAGCTCATCTCCAGGTCACAGAAGGCTTTATACGTGATTCCGGGGAATCTGGACTTAAATCTGTAGATCACGGAGTACTCCAAGAGATTTTATTTAGAAGAAAGATCCAAGAGATAGATACCACTACATGGAAAGCAGAGATTAGACTGAAGAAGAAGGAGAAAGGTTGAAGGTGAAGAGATAAAAGACTCCTCTGAAATAATCTGTATGAGATAGATATGACATGAGGGTCTGACCTGCAGCAGTGCCAGTAGAGACAGAAAGAAGGTGATGCGTTGAAAAATGTGTATGAATCAAAGGCACGGGAATTGGTATTTGATAAGATGTAGAGGAAGTGCTGAAGTAAGTGAAGTCTACTTTGATTCTCTGGTTAGCGCACAACCATTAGCTAATTGGGCATGCAGAAAAATAAGCTGATCTAGAAAAGAGAAGGAAATCATTCTGAAGAATTCCAGAGAAAACATTTTTCCCTGGCAAACAAGAGGACTTAAACATTGAGGCAAATCTTCAAGAAATACACAACTATAAACAAAATTCACATTATTTGAATTTTGAAAGTAAAAATATCTAAAATGTCACAAACACTTAAAATGCTGCAATATTTTAAAGTATATTGTTAACTTAAAAGCCAAGTCATGTTAAGAGTTCATGAGCAGAAGTGAGATATAGATGATATGAAGGAAAATAAAGGAAGAAGGAAAAAGGCAGTTTCCAAAATTATCAAAGTTGTGATTGTGATTCCATGAATTTGACTGAGGTCGACACTGCATCTTAGTATGTGGGATCTGGTTAGGGGTTAGGAAAGGACATGGACCCAGAGGAAAACACAGTGTTATATCTGAGAGGGGTATTAGGAGTCGCACACTAAAATAACCAGAAGCACGTATGCCATGAAATAGGGATCCAAATGCATTACATCAGGTTTTCTTATTTCTGAGGAGGCTTCCAAGAAAAGGCATTGGCTAGCTAATCTTTGAAGGAAAAATGGGTAAATTAGGTGCTTTCTAGAAGTAGAAGAAAATTGGACTGAAACTGCTTTCCTCTAGTCAGATCAAAGCAGGGATACAGAAAACTCAGAAAAACATGGAGGTGGTGATGGCATGGGAGTGGTAATTATTAAAGTGAAGATTAATATAGTTTTTGAAATCATTAACATAAATTACAATATATTATACTTGTCTGTTAGAAGAACTGCCTTCTATCAGGAAGAAGAAAAGGGAGAAAGGGTCTCTGTTATAAGAACAGTACACTCAGAGTGACAAAGTGGTTACTCCATTTTAGAGATTCATTCACATCAACAACCTCAAATTGCTTACTCTGTGTTACCCAGCAAGGAGCTTCATTGGCGCCATTCAAACTCTGAACTTCCTCCCTTCCTATAGATCAGAAACGGACATCATTTCTAATCTGCACTGAAGATCCTTCTTTGAAGAGGGACTTCACACAGGCCTCCATAAAAACGTTAAAGCTAAAAGGGACTAAGGAGTCATCTAGTCTATTTATCCTCATTGTTAAGATTGCCAGATGCTTTCCAGAATATTGAACATCAGGGCAAAGACATATATATTTAATTATTTAATTTGTTAAATGTATTTGCATTTTTCAACCAATAGTGACTTATTGAGTATGTAGCTTTATTATAAAATGTTTTATTTTAAAGCAAATACTTCAGAACAAGTATTAGTATATGGAATTATAAATGTCTTAACTTTTCCTAATAGAAAGTTAAAACACTAGACTAGATTCAATCAGAGGTCCTTTGTAAGGGTATTCATTTTACACATGAGTAAAGCAGGTAGACCCATTTTAATGATTATGTATTTATGTATATGTGTGCATGTGATTGTTTATAGATTTTATATAGTGACACTTCAGTATCCAGAGGAAAGCATAGATCTATTTCATACTTCTGGAACTAGAGATCCTTTCTTTTTTTTATTTTTAGGTCCCAATATTGTAAAGATAGAACCTTTTTCTTTGCATTAATTTCTTTAATATAAATAACATTTCACACATAAATGAGAGATATGGAACAAGGAATTTTTAATGTGCTAATCTTTTAAAATTGCATATTAAATGTAAAAACAATAGAAATTGATTAACTGTTAAATTTTATAATATATATTGGAATTCCATCCCTAATTTTGACCCTCATGGTTTATTATGTTAGTGGCATTTTCTTCCTTGGAACATATCACTAAAAATTATATAATTCTGGGGCTCCCCTGGTGGCACAGTGGTTGAGAGTCCGCCTGCTGATGCAGGGGACATGGGTTCATGCCCTGGTCTGGGAAGATCCCACATGCTGCAGAGCGGCTAGGCCCGTGAGCCATGGCCGCTGAGCCTGCGCATCCGGAGCCTGTGCTCCGCAACGGGAGAGGCCACAACAGTGAGAGGCCCGTGTACGGCAAAAAAAAAAAAATATATATATATAATTCTTATTACTTATTGATATTGGCAAGGAACACAGAAACAAGAATTTGGGCAGAAATATTCCTAAGAGGGTGGAGTCTCCTGCGGTGTGCGAGACGCAGAGTCAGCAACTCCCCACAACTAGGGTGCCTGTCGGCCACTGATGGGGGACCCTGATACCCAAGGAGATGAGAGGAACCCCCAAGTGAACCGGTAGGACGTACTGAGAGGGGAGTAGAAGTGGAGGCCAGACTGGATCCGCGCCCCTGAGACCAGGGAGATCAGGAGAGGCAGATGGGAGGGACCCTCTGTGAAGAGCGAGAGAGGAGCAGAGGTGATCACCAGGCCCACTCGGGCTGGGGAGCCTGCTGAGCTCCCAGGCCGATACTGCCCCTCCAAAGCCCCCTCCAGGCCATGTGGGTCCTGGGGGCATAGAAGGGAGGCCAGGGAGATCAGAAGAGGCAAGTGAAAGGGGTCCTCCGGCAGGAGCTGCAGAGGAGTGGACGATTGCCCCACCCACTCCGGCCGGGGAGCTTGATGAGCTCTCAGGCTGGTCCCCTGCCTTCCAAGAACCCTCCTCCCCCGCTGCATGGGTCCTTGGGGGCATAGGAGGGAGGCTGGGGAGACCAGGAGAGGCAGGTGGGAGGGGCCCTCCAGGAGGAGAGGGAGAGGAGTGGAGGGGGTTTGCCCCTCCCACTCAGGCAAGGGCACGGGGAGCCTGCTGAGCTCCTGGGAGGTACCCACCCCCACCAAAGCCCCCTCCAGGCTGAGTGAGTCCTTGGGGGCATAAGAGGGAGGATGGGAAGATCGAGAGAGGCAGGCAGGAGGGCCCCTCTGGGAGGAGCAGGAGAGCAGAGGGCGATTGTCCCACCCACTGGAACCCAGGAAGCCTGCTGGGCCCCCAGGTGAGGTCTCCTGCCCTCTTAGACCAGGGGTGGGGTCACGACTGGGCCCCCTCTGTTCCTTGAGCCTACACCCGACCCACCACAGCCCCCAGGGCCTTTTACAGCAATGTAGGTCCTAAGCACAGGCCCTGACCACCACCCAAACCTCACCCTTGCTTAGGCCCAGCTCTCCACAACCAAGGCCTTTTCCCTGCCACTTTTTTTTTTTTCTTTTCCCTCCTCCTTTTTTTTTACTATTGTGGTACTGATGTACCTCCCAGTTGTTGATTCATCTATATTTTTATTTTGATATTCTTTCTAACGTATCTGTCAGTTTCCTAGTCTAATTTTATTTTTTACTTTTTGTTCTCTTTTTACTTTTTTGCCACCCCATGCGGCTTGCAGGATCTTGGTTCACAAGCCAGGGGTTGGGCCGAAGTTCTTGAGGTGGGAGCTCTGAGTCCAAACCACTGGACTAATAAAGAACCTCAGACCCCAAGGAATATTCATCAGAGTGAGGTCTCACAGAGCTCCTCATCTCAGGACCAAGACCCAGCTCTACCCAACAGCCTACAAACTCCAGTGCTGGAAGCCTCAGGCCAAACAATCAGTAAGACAGGAACACAATCCCACTCATTAAAAAAAAAAAAAAAGAGACAGCAAAAAAATATGTCACAGATGAAGGAACAAGGTAAAAACTTACAAGGCTAAATAAATGAAGAGGAAATAGGCAATCTACCTGAAAAAGAATTCAGAGTAATGACAGTAAAGATGATCCAGAATCTCAGAAATAGAATGGAGGCATGGACTGAGAAAATACAAGAAATGTTTAACAAATGTCTAGAAGAACTAAAGAACAAACAAACAGAGATGAACAACACAATAACTGAAATGAAAAATACACTAGAAAGAATCAATA
The DNA here is from genome assembly GCF_003031525.2 of Neophocaena asiaeorientalis asiaeorientalis. NCBI lineage: Eukaryota > Metazoa > Chordata > Mammalia > Artiodactyla > Phocoenidae > Neophocaena > Neophocaena asiaeorientalis. Next base: position 10,016,367 of record NW_020175039.1, read on the forward strand.
ACAGAAAAACTGAGGCAGAAGAATGAATAAGTGAGCTGGAAGACAAAATGGTGGAAATAACTGCCAAGGAGCAGATAAAAGGAAAAAGAATGAAAAGAATTCAAGACAATCTCAGACACCTTTGGGACAGCACTAAATTCACCAACATTCAAATTATAGGGGTCCCAGAAGAAGAGAAAAAGAAAGGGTCTGAGAAAATATTTGAAGAGATTATAGTCAAAAACTTTCCTAACATGGGAAAGGAAATAATCACCCAAGTCCAGGAAGCACAGAGAGTTCCATACAGGATAAACCCTAGGAAAAACACACCAAGACACATATTAATCAAACTAACAAAAATTAAATTCAAAGAAAAAATATTAAAAGCAGCAAGGGGAAAAAAAAATAACATACAAAGGAATCCCCAGAAAGTTATCAGCTGATTTTTCAGTGGAAACTCTGCAGGCCAGAAAGGAGCAGCAGGATATACTTAAAGTGATGAAAGAGAAAAAGCCTACAATCAAGATTACTCTACCCAGCAAGGATCTCATTCAGATTCGTTGGAGAAGTCAAAAGATTTTCAGATAAGCAAAAGCTTAGAGAATTCAGCACCACGAAACCAGCTTTACAACAAATGCTAAAGAAATTTCTCTAAGTGGGAAATATAAGAGAAGAAAAGGACCTACAAAACCAAACCCAAAATGATTAATAAAATGGTAATAGGAACATACATATCAGTAATAACCTTGAATGTAAATGGGTTAAATGCCCCAACCAAAAGACACAGACTGGCTGAATGGATACAAAAACAAGACCCATATATATGTTGTCAACAAGAGACCCACTTCAGACCTAGGAACACATACAGACTGCAAGTGAAGGGACGGAAATAGATATTCCATGTAAATGGAAATCAAAAGAAAGCTGGGGTAGCAATACTTGTATCAGATAAAATAGACTTTAAAATAAAGACTGTTACAAGAGATAAGGAGGGACACTACATAATGAACAAAGGATCAATCCAAGAAGAAGATATAACAATTATAAATGTTTATGCACCCAGCATAGGAGCACCTCCACACATATGGCAGATGCTAACAACCATGAAAGGAGAAATTGACTGTAACACAATAATAGTAAGGGACTTTAACACCCCACTTACACCAATGGACAGATCATCCAAACAGAAAATAAATAAGGAAAGACAAGCTTTAAATGACACAATAGATCAGATATATTTAATTGATATTTACATAACATTCTACCCAAAAGTGGCAGAATACACTTTCTTCTCAAGTGCACATGGAACATTCTCCAGGATAGATCACATCTTGGGTCACAAGTCAAGCCTCGGAAAATGTAAGAAAACTGAAATTGTATCAAGCATCTTTTCTGACCACAATACTATAAGATTGTAAATCAATTACAGGAAAAAAAAAAACTGTAAAAAACACAAGTACATGGAGTCTAAACAGTGTGCTACTAAATAACCAAGAGATCACTGAAGTAATCAAAGAAGAAATTAAAAAATACATATAAACAAATGACAATGAAAACACAATGACCCAAAGCCTACGGGACACAGCAAAAGCAGTTCTAAGAGGGAAGTTTATAACAATTCAATCTTACCTCGAGAAATAAGAAAAATCTCAAATAAACAATCTAACCCTACACTTAAAACAACTAGAGGAAGAAGAACAAAGAAAACCCAAAGTCAGTAGAAGGAAAGAAATCATAAAGATCAGAGCAGAAATAAATGAAATAGAAATGAAGAAAACAATAGCAAAGATCAATATATCTAAAAGCTGGTTCTTTGACAAGATAAACAAAATTGATAAACCCTTAGCCAGACTCATCAAGAAAAAAAGGGAGAGGACAGAAATCAATAAAATTGGAAATGAAAAAGGAGAAATCACAACTGACACTGCAAAAATACAAAGGATTATAAGAGACTACTACAAACAACTATATGCCAATAAATTGAACAACAACAAAGAAATGAACAAATCCTTGGAATGGTACAATTTTCCAAGACTGAACCAGGAAGAATTACAAAATATAAACAGACCAACCACAAGTAATGAAATTGAAACAGTAATTAAAAATCTTCCAACAAACAAAAGTCCAGGACCAGATGGCTTCACAGGCGAATTCTATCAAACATTTAGAGAAGAGCCAACACTGATCCTTCTCAAATTCTTCCAAAAAATTGCAGAGGGAGAAACACTCCCAAAATCATCTACGAAGCCACCATCACCCTGATAACCAAAACCAGAAAAAGATATCACACAAAAAAGAAAATTATAGACCAATATCACTGATGAACATAGATGCAAAAATCCTCAACAAAATACTAGCAAACAGAATCCAGCAACACATTAAGAGGATCACACACCATGATCAAGTGGGATTTATCCCAGGGATGCAAGGATTCTTCAATATATGAAAATCAATCAATGTGATACACCGCATTAACAAATTAAGGAATAAAAACCATATGATCATTTCCATAGATGCAGAAAAAGCTTTTGACAAAATTCAACACCCATTTATGATAAAAACTCTCCAGAAAATGGGGGAAAATAGAGGAAACTTACCTCAACACAATAAAGGCCATATATGACAAACACACATCAAGCATCATATTCAATGGTGAAAAACTGAAAGCATTTCCACTAAGATCAGGAACAAGACAAGGATGTCCACTCTTGCCACTCTTATTCAACATAGTTTTGGAAGTTTTAGCCACGGCAATCAGACAAGAAAAAGAAATAAAAGGAATACAAATTGGAAAAAAAAGAAGAAAAACTGTCACAGTTTGCAGATGACATGATACTATACATGGAGAATCCTAAAGATACTACCAGAAAACTACTAGAGCTAATCAATGTATTTGGTAAGGTTGCAGGATACAAAGTTATTGCACAGAAATCTCTGGCATTCCTATACACTATCAACAAAATATCGGAAAGAGAAATTAAGGCAACACAGCCATTTACCACTGCAATGAAAAGAATAAAATACCTAGGAACAAACCTGTCTAAGAAGGTCAAAGACTTATACTCAGAAAATTCTAAAACACTGATGAAAGAAAACAAAGATGACATAAACAGATGGAGAAATATACAATGTTCTCAGAAGAATCAATATTGTGAAAATGACTATGCTACCCAAAGCAATCTATAGATTCAATACAATCCTCATCAAAGTATGAATGGCATTCTTCACAGACTTAGAACAAAAAATTTTGTAATTTGAATGGAAACACAAAAGACCCCGAATAGCCGAAACAATCTTGAGAAAGAAAAACGGAGCTGAAGGAATCAGGCTCCCTGACTTCAAACTATAGCACAAAACTACAGAAATCAAGACAGTATGGTACTGGCACAAAAACAGAAATATATATCAATGGTACAGGATAGAATTCCCAGAGATAAACCCACACACATATGGACACCTAATTTATGACAAAAGAGGGAAGAACATACAATGGACAAAAGACAGCCTCTTCAATAAGTGGTGCTGGGAAAACTGAACAGCTACATGTAAAAGAATGAAATTAGAACACTCCCTAACACCATATACAAGAATAAACTCAAAATGGATTAATGACTTAAATATAAGACAAGACACTATAAAACTCTTAGAGGAAAAACACTCTTTGACATAAACCACAGCAAGATCTTTTTAGACCCACCTCCTAGAGTAATGGAAATAAAAATAAAAATAAACGAGACTTAAAAGTTTTTGCACAGCAAAGGAAACCATAAAAAAGACAACTCTCAGAATGGGAGAAAATATGTGCAAATGAAACAACAGACAAAGGATTAATCTCCAAAATATACAAATAGCCCATGGAGCTCAATATCAAAAAAACAAACAATCCAGTTAAAAAATGGGAGGAAGACCTAAATAGACATTTCACCAAGGAAGACATAAAGATGTCCAAAAGGCACATGAAAAGATGCTCAACATCACTAATTATTAGTGAAATTCAAATCAAAAACACAATGAGGTATCACCTCGTGCTGGTCAGAATGGCCATTATCAAAAAATCTAGAAACAATAAATGCTGGAAAGGGTGTGGTGAGAAGGGAAACCCCCTGCACTGTTGGTGGGAATGTAAATTGATACAACCACTATGGAAAACAGTATGAAGGTTCCTTAAAAACTAAAAATAGAATTACCATATGAACCAGCAATCTCACTACTGGGCATATACCCTGAGAACATAATTCAAAAAGAGACATGTACCACAATGTTCATTGCAGCACTCTTTAGAATAGCCAGGACATGGAACCAACCTAAACATCCATCGACAGATGAATGGATAAAGATGTAGCATATATATACAATGGAATATTACTCAGCCATAAAAAGAAATGAAATTGAATTATTTGTAGTGAGGTGGATGGACCTTAGAGTCTGTCATACAGAGTGAAGGAAGTCAGAAAAAGAAAAACAAATACCGTATGCTAGCACATATATATGGAATCTAAAAAAAAAAAAATGGTACTGATGAACCTAATTGCAGGGCAGGAATAAATATGTAGACATAGAGAATGGTCTTGAGTACACGGGGTGGGAGGGGGAAGCTGGAGCAAAGTGAGAGTAGCATCGACATATATATACTGCCGAACGTAAAATAGTTAGCTAGTGGGAAGCTGTGGCATAGCACAGGGAGATCAGCTCAGTGCTTTGCAATGACCTAGAGGGGTGGGATAGGGAGGATGGGAGGGAGGCTCAAGAGGAAGGGGATATGGGGACATATGTATGCATATGGCTGATTCACTTTGGTGTACAACAGAAAGTAACAGAGTATTGTGAAGCAATTATACTCCAATAAAATTCTATTTTAAAAAAAAGGAAGTATACCTAAAAGTATCAGTGACTCTGAATTTTCAAAACAGGGTCATTTGAGAGTTAGAATTAAATGATCTTTCCTTAAAATAAGCAGATAGTGAATTGATTTTATTTTTTTAATAAATTTATTTATTTTATTTATTTATTTTTGGCTGTGTTGTGTCTTTGTTGCTGCGTGCAGGCTTTCTCTAATCGCGTCCAGCAGGGTCTTCGCACTGTGGTGGCTTCTCTTCTTGCGCAGCATGGGCTCTAGGCCCGCGGGCTTCAGTAGTAGTGGCTCGCAGGCTCTAGAGCGTAGGCTCAGTAGTTGTGGCGCATGGGCTTAGTTGCTCCGCGGCATGTGGGATTTTCCCTGACCAGGGCTCGAACCTGAGTCCCCTGCATTGGCAGGTGGATTCTTAACCACTGTGCCACCAGGGAAGCACCAGTGATTTGATTTTAAAACATGTACTCTAGAATGTAATACAGCTGACATGACAGATCTTATAGTTTCCTAAGCCGAGAAGATAAAGATGACCAGATGCAGAAAAAAAAAGTACAGTTATATTGAAAAATTGTTAGAATTTAGGTGTTTTAGCTTGTAAAGAAACCAGCCATTTTCAAGCATGTTTTAGCAAATTCCTTGACCTTTTTACAAATTTTTTGACTATCAATTTGGGTTGAAGATTAGCATAGGAACATTGATACTTTCAGATGATTCATAACTGTGCAGATCTGAAAAAGAATGGGAGGAAATACTATCACTCCTAAAGTACAGATGACAGAATTTGTAAACTCAAAAGAGCACCCAGCACTCCCCATGTTCAAGGGAAATTATTCTCAGGGAATGATGAAGCTGTGGTAGAGCTCTTTGGGGAAGGAAAGATGGAAAGTGGGGCCTATCCTGGCACAGGAAATGGCTAAAGAAACTTGATTTGCCACAGTCAGAGCTACAGTCATGGTCCCATCTGCTCCAATTTGTGTACGAAATCTGGAGCAATTTACAAGGTGCAATATTGGAAGGAAATAGGAGTGAACTTTGATAGTTAATTAAAATTTATAAATCTTTTAACTGAATTGAAAAATTAGTATCTTCCATTTGTTTACCAATACCTACAAATATTTAGCCAAGTGAATTGTAGACAAATTATTTCAACTATGAGGGTACATTTATGCTATTGGTTATATAAAGTCATAATGCAGAGATATTTGTTTGCTCATCCACACTGTGATCTAATTTTCTGCTATTTTGGAGAAGTTTGGTCAATCTACATTAGCCCAACACAACTGAGGAAACTTTACACATGAACATAATCAATAAGTATTCTATGTTATTCTTTCCTTTTGGTTCACAAGGGTATGGTTGAATCTGGTAAACAGTTTACTATACTTTTTGTTTATTTTTCTACAAAACCTAGTAAATAATGTTTGAGAAAAATCATTATCAGCAATAAGGCTTTCCATTTCAAGAAATATTTGATTAGCTCATCATTTAAATTTGAACTTATTTTTCTAAACCATCATTTTTATACCATGTAAGAACTTCGATATAAACCTGATTGTACTTTCTGATATTTTCCTATTCAATTGTAGTTTCTCAGAATGGATAGCACAATGTCCTTCTGTTGTATTTTTGAATTTTCTTGCAGAAAAAATCACAAATATATGAGGTGGCTGGTGTTTTGCTTAAAAATAATTTTAAAGTTTTCCAACATTCTAAGTCATTGTCATATTAAATTACTATAGGCCTTCATTGTACTGGTTCATATTCAATTTCCTGTTAATATAAGCATATGAAGATGTGTCTTTTTGACTGATAAGTAATGGACAACATATACATATTCTATTAAAAAAGATAAAAAGGAGAAAATGGACTATCTGAAACCATTTTAAATTATTCACGTGCCTTTGATGTTTAATATATTGCTCAAATAACAAAAAAATCCCTTTCACATACTACTCAGGGGACGATTTTAAAATCCCACAGGAGAATAATTTTCCCAAGCTAATAACAGAAATACACAGGAATAAACATAAGAACACTTCATGGCTCCCAAATTTACATCTTCAAAGCTGATTCTTCCTCACCTTCAGATGTACATCCAATTTTCTATTAGTAATCGTCACTTTTCAGGCATTAAATTCATTATTTGTCCTCCCACTCCCACCGTCCAATCTTCCTCATTATGCTCCTAATTTTAAGGAACGAAACTACCATCCACTCAATGAAACAAGCTCGATGCCAAGACTTCTCCCTCTTCTTCACTCTAAGTATGGAATCTAGATTCTACTCCACCAAATCCTTTGTAATTGGTCTAGGCCCTTCCATCCCCAAAGCAGTTACCCTAGTGAAGGATCTCCTTTCTTTTCACTAGAATTTCTGTTACATCTTGTCTCTTTGCCTCCAATATTAACAATTTTTAACCCATCCCCATTTCTAAAGTGTATGCCATCACATCAGTTCCTTTCTTAAAATCCATCAGTAACTCCAAGTTAAATTTACAAAGTTCAAACTCTTTTTTTATGGACAGCATACAGCATCAATTGTGATTTGGCCTCTGCCCACCACTTTAATCTCATCTATCACATTTACACTTTGTCCTAACAATATTTAATTTCCTTCAGATCTTTTCCACAACTAAGATTTGTTTCAACATATTCAGTTTCTTGCAATTCTCCTATAACATATGATTTTCTACATTTTTAGGTTTTTCTAAAACAGAGCCCTTTTTATTTTCATCCTTCCATCATCATCATCCACTTTCTTCCCACCATCCAACCCACCCACAAATCCTGGACTAAATTATAAATAATCAGTTCAATAATCAACCCTGTCAAAACACTATCTCTGATTAACTCCACCCCCGGGCTGATGTAGGAATTCCTCCCCTGTATTTGTATTCATAGCCTTTAACATTTAATTGTGTTGTTAGTATCTTCCCTTACTATGAATTCCTGGAGGTCAAGGACCAAGCCTTTGATGTCTGAATACCTAGAAGCTAGCAATGGAACACATAGGGGGCAGGTAATAAATGTTTCAAAAGCCCTTTTTAATCTTGCTTGGTACTATTTCCTTATCATGGACAAGAGTCATAACTCAAACAAGTTCTGACAATTTTGTCACTTCCAAAAATTATTTGTTAAGGTTAAACTTATGCAAATTATTGATTTGACAGATATTGTATTTACCTCTCCAAGAATATAAACTTTGCTATATTTTAGAGATTATGCACTTAAAAATGGGAAAAAAAAACACACATGCTATAAGTTAAGTGGATAAAACTAATATGTTTAGCAAGAAATATATGGTCATATTTGGTTGTCTTCAAAGCCTTTATACTTCTGAAAATTATTTCATCATTCACAAATAAAAGTCAGGGGATTTTAAAAGTCCTTTAAAGGCTATTGTTAATTAGTTAAGAAATTAAAAAACAAGAAGAGCTTCTTTTAGCCATGCTTCCTCCAACACACCCAAACACATGCTATTTGGACTCATTACAATTAAAATATATTTCTTAGCTGCCAACAAATTCTTAAAGTGAAGACATCAGTGAATAATCCTGATGTATGAGTTATTGAAATGGCCAGGTTTCTTCCTCTACGAATATATCACCTAGATTTATCATATCCTTTTCCCAATCCTCTCTTCAAAGGCCTGCTCTGCACCCGTGTCTAGTTTTTTTTTCTTTCTTTCTATAATAAGCAAAGAATTCTGCAGTTTTCTCTGCTCTAAGACTCTTTGGGCTCTCTCTTCTTTATCATTTGTTAAAATATGATTTCCTGGGCAGCTCTGAGCCCAACCTCAATTTCCTTCTGAACCTCATCGCTGTTTTCCCATTTTCTATTCAAGTCATAGTTTGTTCCCACTCCAGCTGGAAGGATCCCAGGTCAGTAACCCAACCTCATCTCCCAGAAGTTGGCTTCAAATGTTAATCATATAAAAACTCCAACGAAGAGTAAGTTACTAGCAGGATAAAAACAATTCAAATAGATTTAGTCAATAACTATGTTAGAGGACTGGGCACTAGGCTGGGTGAGCGGGGGTAGCAGAACTTGGCTATTACATAATCCCTAGCTTCAAGAATATTATAATCTTACTAAAATGTACATTTCTACAATTAGATTAGTCCATGATATTTCATAAAATGTCAGAGTGCCAGGTGTTTTTTTTTTCTCTTTAATTAGCCAAATGGTGTGTGGAACTGTCTGCACTCATCTTGTTTATAATCTACTGCCACATTTTAAACCTAAAATTATTGTTAACATCTGATAGTTTCTACAAAATATTTCACGTCATTTAAAAAAAAAGCAGAGAAATCCAGATTTTCCAACAGAATTTCTTCTTTCACTGTTGACTTGAATTCTTTAAAAAGAAATCAAGTCGTCATAAGGAGTATCAAATTTGAGGGAAAAAACTTTACAGAGAAATCCATTTATTTCTTTGCAAAAGGCAGTAGGGAAGGTATTTTAACATTTAGTTACCAAAACTTCAGGCAAGATGGTGTTTTCCTCCTCAGCTATTTGAAAAAATATTAACATTTACTCCTTAGTTGTCTCTGACATAATCCTTTTATTTTCAGTCTTGCATAAAGATTTAGCAAGATATAAAGCACTACACAAGCAGTTGAGGGACAAAATGCAACATGGTTTTCTATCATCTATTATTTCTAAAGAAGGCCAAAAGGTTTAATAGGAATTTGGAAAAATACTGTAGCACAACTGATATTTCTAAGAGCAGTTGCAATGAACATTTGAAGGAAAATTGACAACAGTGTTAAACACTTGAGAAAATATTAAGCAGTATGTCATATACTTTTGTTTTAGATTCAGTGTAACTAATTATTTTCAAAATTAGATATAGACTTTTCATTCACTGACAAGTTGATATGTGATTCTTCTCATCTGGAAAGAAGCCTGTTTTTCCAGAGAAGATGTACTATTGGTAAATAAATAGCACAGTCAATTTAATTTATATATATATACACTATATTGGGTTTTTATTTTAAAACACACTCTACTTTATGTTGCATATACAATACTCATACTTAAAATAACAGAAATAAAATAGAAACAATGGCTTAATTTGCTAAAATGACCATAGTTATTCATCCAACATAAATAATAAATTAAATAATGTTTAATAAATGTTAATGTACCTTTTCCATTTATAGTTTCATACTATTTTTTAAAAATTTAAGTGTTATAATGTTTACAGTATTGCTTCCAGAAATTGAAGTTCTACCTATTTATGTAATTAGTCCCTGGTACCTAAAGAAAGAACTTCTAAATAAAAATGAACATTTTACTCATTGCAGAACACTGTTCCCTCCTACCAAAATGTAAGCAGAAAGTAACCTAAGTTCCTACTCTTCCACTGAAAAAATAATTTTCAATATTAGCAGGAATCACGTATGACCTCCTGCAACTGTGTTTACTTCAATATATTGAACATGCCATTCTATGGACCCAGTGCCCTTTCCAAAATACATTCATCTAGCACAGAAAACAACTTGAAACTGATTATCAAAAACTCCTGTTTAAGGTTCCCTGTTTTCCACTTCTCTCTTGGTCCTGACCCCAATCTCCAATCACTATAACTTATGATACAGCACAGTTTCACCTCTCTCTTTGTTCTCCTGTCCCTTTCAGTTCATGACCTCCAGGCCTCATGTGCCATGGCTAAAGTTGTGCAGTCAGCCCTCCGTCTCCTCAAGTTCCACATCCAGAGTCAACCAAACTCTGATGGAAAATATTAGGGAAAAAAATTCCAGGAAGTTCCAAAAGCCAAAAGTTGAATTTGCCACTCACTGGAGACTATTTGCATAACATTTACGTTGTATTTACAGCTATTTACATAGCATTTATATTGTATTAGTTATTATAAGTACTCGAGATGATATAAAGTATATGCGAGAATGCACATAGGTTATATGCAAATACTACACCATCTATATAAGGAACTTCAGCACCTGCCGATTTTGGTTTCCTCAGAAGGTCCTGGAACCAATTCCCTGTGGACACTGAGAGATGACTATACTCAGGAACCTTCTAATTAGAGAATGCTTTTGTATAAAGAAGAATTTGAAGACAACTGTTAAAAATAACTAATTTTTTCTTCCCAGCACACTTGGCCATTTAAAAAATAAGCCTATGCATTAAGGTAAGACATATTCATTTGATTTATGATGATGTTAAAATAATAATTTAAGAGGATACAGTAGAGAAGGAAAAGTCATATTATCTAAGCTATAAAGTTGAAAGACTTAGACAACTCTCTGGATAGTATCAAAGGTACCATATATAGACTGTACATAGCACCTATTCTCTCTTTGAAACTATTTTAAGAGTAAAAGGTAAGATTTTTATATTGCAAATAAAACATAATAATATAATTTAGATTAAGAAAACTCAAAAGACAGAGTGTGGTAGAACATTTAAGAAAGAGAGTCTCCATTCCACAGTTCACATTTTCCAAAATTAGGGAATGTTTTTGATGACTTTTTATGATGTACAGAGGAGAGAAGAGGACTCATTTGAAAATGGCTTAATGTTTAAAGGAATTGTTTGGTTCTTTAACTGAAAGGTCCATTGACAGGGCTAGCTTTGGGTAGGGCTTGATTCACACTTCACATATCACAGCCTCTATGTCTGAGCTATAATTCTTTTGAATATCAGATCCAAAAGTTGGCTTCCATTGTCATAACAAGGTGGCAGAAGATGCTTTACATCTTAGCACCGCAAAAGAGGAACACGGAAAGCCTTCTTTTTTTGCTATCTCCCCACTCCCACTGCAACATTTCCTAGAATTCCACTGATTCCAAATGGGCAAGAAGTAAGACATGATGATTAGCTTAATCCAATCAATACCAATTTGGACTTGGGAGTGAGATCAACAATACATGGCTAAAAAGTGTTGCTTGCTAAAGAACATTTAAGGCCTTTAAAAAGCAAGAGGGAAAAGGGTTACCAGGCATCTGATAAAAGATGTTCAATAGAGCAGATACCATATATTATTATAATAGTTATGATAAATATAGCAAAAAATGATTAGTAATTAAAAAGATATAGAGTTAATTAACAATGTTATTGAACTTTCTAAGTCTCTGTTTCTTCATTTGTAAAACTGAGCAACATTCTTATATTTAAAGGTAAAATGCCAAAAAAAAGTTAATTTGAATTAGAAGGAGGAGTCTTATGAAGCAAAACAGGAAGAAATCCATAAAATAACAGACAGGCTTGCTTAATTACATAGTTTATTGTTAAATGGCAAAAACCAGAACAGTGATAGGCTACGAGATACATCATCAATATAGTTGTCAAACCATGATCTATCTCAGTATTAGTAAGGGAAAAGCAACCCAGGAAGTTAAAACAACAATGTATTACTTTCCATTCTGAGTGGAAAAAATTGATGAACAACAACATGCATGCTGACAAGGATTTTTTAAAAATGGCATTCGGGCTTCCCTGGTGGCGCAGTGGTTGAGAGTCCGCCTACCGATGCAGGAGACACGGGTTCGTGCCCTGGTCCGGGAAGATCCCACATGCCGCGGAGCAGCTGGGCCCGTGAGCCATGGCCGCTGAGCCTGCACGTCCGGAGCCTGTGCTCCGCAACGGGAGAGGCCACAACAGTGAGAGGTCCGTGTACCGCAAAAAAAAAAAAAAAAAAAAAAAAAAAAAATAGTGGCACTCTATCCACTGTTGCTGGGGCTGTGAATCATTACAATCTTTGGGGAAATTATCTAGAAACATCAATTACTATTAAATCTTATATACACTGTTCCATGGAACTACGTAATGGGATATTTAAGGGTATTCAGAAAAATAGCATCAATCTTCTGATATTTATGTAAAATCACGATCAGTAGCACAACTGTGCTTTTTATTTTGATGTCATACATGATGATGATGTCATGTCAATTAATATTAGATCACAGATAAAACGTTGTTGATGAGGAGAGCCAGGGAGAATGAGAAGCAGTTACTTTATTTCTAATCTTGTCACTTGGACTAACAAAATGTATATGTTAATAAAAAGTTGTGCATAAAATTGTAGATTTTATCAATACAAATGCACTCAATCTAAATAGAGTTAAATTGATTAAATGTTCATGAAAATTGATTATAAAAAAAGAATAGTAAAGAGAAAACCTTTATAAAGGGAAACACAAAAATTATTCCTTGATATAGATACCTATATGAAGAGAATATTTTTAATAGAGTGTATGAAAAATAGCCCACTCAAGATATACAGTAAAAATACTTCTCAGAGAAGACTGAAGCAAATATACAGAAGAAATGATGAAGCAGAGAGCCAGTGGTTCCAGAGGAAGAGTGGAAGGCAAAGAGTCATTATCTCTATCTTCAGTGGCTTCCAACATCTCAGTGTCTGTCTCCAGAATGCCCAATTGTATTTCATTCATTTCCACATTTTTGTATCCTTAAACATTTAAGCTGCTTTGGGTGGGTTTCTGTTTCTTGGAACCAAAGAGCTTTGAATAAAGTGAAGATGATTACAACACACTTGGTGAATATTTTCATGACTAAATTCAAAATACTATAAGGGAAAATACAGTTATTACCACTACCAGAATTTTCCTAAGTTTCAGGACTGCATCCTTTTGTAAATTGAACAGTATCTGTTGGAAGTTCTAGAGCAGACCTGCAAACAGGTATGTACCATCTGAGCAGAAACAGATAGTTGTGAGATGGGGTCATGAGGAAAGAGACAAGACAGACAGAAAGACAAGCCCACTGGAAAACAGAAACGGAGACTGGGAAAACACACATGGTCACAGTCTTTGCTTAAGCAAGAGCAGGTATGTCAAGTACAACGCACAGGTCTAGAAGGGGAGTATAAATTCTGGTGTGAGGAAGAAAACCATCTGCCTGCCACACAAGGTCTAATTTGGACTGTAGAACTCAAGGGAATGATGGTACAGGAAGCAGGTAATAACACTCAAGTCAGGTAGAGTGTTTAGAATAAGGGTGTACTTCTAGCCAGCTGGGATCGTGTTGCCAGGGAAGATTTTCTTTTTTAATTTAAAAATTCCCTTTCCTTTCCACGAGGAGCATATAATGCTGATCTCTGTATTGAAATGTACCCTTTACAGCACCTATTAACTACACGTTTATGATTATATTTAACTAAAGAGGAGGAGAAAAATTGGATTGCATATTTTCTTTAACTTTGAAAAAATGGATTTCCAAATAAAAAGAAAATTAAAATGGAGTATGAAAAACATAGGAATCAATTGAGTAGCTTTATGGGCTTCTGGTATATGCTCACTATCAGAAACTCCATTTTATAATACAAGAACTATTTGGGGAAAAAAAACAGAGATTGATAAATGATTAACGACCATTTGCAACTATATTTGTAAAAAATGAGCATGGTGCACGATGACTTTAAACCTCATAAGATGAAGATTGCAAGGCAGGTGAGTTACATCCATTCAGAGTGTATCGACTAACGGAAATCAAACGTAATGTTGGTTTGAATTTCTGAACAACTCATTCAATGAACAATTGAATTAATAAAAATATAATATGGAATTATTTTGAAATCTAGCAGAAATGGGCATGGCAATTCATAGACTACTAATGTGTCAATGTTTTATTAAATAGCCTGGACTTCCAGTGAAAATTACGGGAAAAAAGACATACATAAAACAAAAAACTGATAAATTTCTTTTGAAGCTATAATAGTTCACTTCCAATATGATTTATTAAAACATAATAATCAATTGAAATGAAAATAAGAAAGCAGCTCTCTAATAGATAAAGGTTAAGAAAAATACAAAAGAAAATAATAAATACCCATTAGTTTATAAAAATAATATCCTATTATTTTAATGCTTTTTTTTTTTTTTTTTTTTTTTTTGGTAAGGCAGACTCTCAACTACTGTGCCACCAGGGAAGCCCCTATTTTAATGCTTTTAAGGTTATGTTCAAGGTATCAGCATACTTATGTCCCCCACAAAATCCTATAAAAGTATAAGTAACACTGTAGGCTATTTGAGAGAATAAAAATTCGAAGGTAATATCTTTATATATAAACTAATTCATTCAATCTGGCATAGGGGAATTACTTGCCAGTCTCTTCTCCTCACTAATTTTATAAATAAGCAGTTATAACTCAAGGATTTTAGAGACTAGTGTAGCATTACGTTGATGGATGATGGTTCATGGGGTTTTGCTTATGGGAGAAGCAGAAAAGAGGTTATACTGGTTAGGTCCTTTTTTGATGGAAAAGGATCTCAGGACTAATAATATGGAGAGGGCAAAGGGAAAATAAAGGAAATGGCCCAAAACTTGCTCATATACTGACTTCCAGGATCAAATGTGAAAGCGAACTGCAGACACTGTCAGCCATTATTAAGGATTTGTGTGTACATGTGTATTATATAAATACAAATATTATTTGTATTTGTGTGTGTAAAGAGATATTGACTAGATGCTAACCTATGCCAAACATCATAATTAGTCCTCTGGTTCACGACAGACCAAGAGGGCAATAAGGATGACCTGACACAGCTTATAAATTATTGAGACATATGTGCATGTATAATATATACATATCTAATGTGTATATGGTAATCCTCACAAGTAACGTTAACATTATCTAGCAGCCTAAGAACATACTGATGTGTAACTGGTGGTGACGGTTCCAAGATATCCATCCTGGCATACAGGATTTCCTCTCCTCCCAAACACCATACTCAGCTCCTTAAGTACCAATACCTCTAGCGACCAGATTCCCTTGTCACAATTACTGTGATATAGGCTGTTCCATGTTTCCTTGAAACACATTAATTTCCTCCATACATTAATTTGTTATAAGCAATGAGCATAAATAAACTTGGTTTGGAGATGAGTAGGTTGATACAGAACATTAAAAGAACAGTCATGGAAACTGATGTGGGCATAAATTTGATTGTAACTGGTCCCAGCAGGGTCGATGAAAAACTGGATAAACAATATTAGACTGCTTTTCTAAGGAGTTTTATAGTGAAAGGATAGAAGAATAGTATATCATCTACAACTAAAGACAACTAATATCCTCAATAATCTTCAAAGTTTTACTTGATGAAAAATATTCAAACATATTAAAACATATAGTTACTTACATCTTTGTTTCTCACATTATGGTCCGAGGACTAGCAGCATAGGCATCACCCGAGAGCTTATTAGAAATGCGGACTTCATTCCTGGTAAATCTGAACCTGACCTTTTGAAAAGATCCCCAGGTGACAAGTATGCACATTAAATTGTGAAACACACTGGTTTAGATTAGCCTAAAGTTCAGAGTTTTATATATTCCAAAAATATGTTCACATTATCATCAAAGTTAGCTAATCAAAGTCTCTAGAAATGTTTATAAAATCATCAAAACTTTTTTGTACCAGCAAAACAAATATGCATAGATATTTATGACAAAATTAAAAGAATTAAAATTCTGAAAAGAAATCACAGACCATAGAAATGTTACGTAAAATTATACATGGAGGGCTTCCCTGGTGGTGCAGTGGTTGAGAATATGCCCGCTGATGCAGGGGACACGGGTTCGTGCCCCGGTCAGGGAAGATACCACATGCCGCGGAGCGGCTGGGCCCGTGAGCCATGGCCGCTGAGACTGCGCATCCAGAGCCTGTGCTCCGCAATGGGAGAGGCCAGAGAGGTGAGAGGCCCGCGTACTGCAAAAAATATATATATATATATACACACACACGAAATAAAAAAAATTCCCAAAGCAATTATTGCAACAAGAAACAAAAAGTACTACAGGCAACTATATGTCAATAAAATTGACAAAGTGGAAGAAATGGACAAATTCTTAGAAAAGTACAACCTTCCAAGATTGTACCAGGAAGAAATAGAAAATATGAACAGACCAATCACAAGCACTGAAATTAAAACTGTGATTGAAAATCTTCCAACAAACAAAAGCCCAGGACCAGATGGCTTCACAGGTGAATTCTATCAAACACTTACAGAAGAGCTAACACCTATCCTTCTCAAACTCTTCCAAAATATAGCACAGGGAGGAACACTCCCAAACTCATTCTACTAGGCCACCATCACCCTGATACCAAAACCAGACAAAGATGTTACAAAGAAAGAAAACTACAGGCCAATATCACTGATGAACATACATGCAAAAATCCTCAACAAAATACTAGCAAACAGAATCCAACAGCACATTAAAAGGATCATACACCATGATCAAGTGGGGTTTATCCCAGGAATGTAAGGATTCTTCAATATATGCAAATCAATCAATGTGATAAACCATATTAACAAACTGAAGGAGAAAAACCATATGATCATCTCAATAGATGCAGAAAAAGCTTTTGAAAAAATTCAACACCCATTTATGATAAAAACTCTCCAGAGTGGGCACAGAGGGAACCTATCTCAACATAATAAAGGCCATATATGACAAACCCACAGCCAACATCATTCTCATTGGTGAAAACCTGAAAGCATTTCCTCTAAGAACAGGAACAAGACAAGGTTGTCCACTCTCACCACTATTATTCAACACCCTTTTGGAAGTTTTAGCCATGGCAATCAGAAAAGAAAAAGAAATAAAAGGAATCCAAAACAGGAAAGAAGAAGTAAAACTGTCACTGTTTGCAGATGACATGAGACTGTACATAGAGAATACTAAAGATGCTACCAGAAAACTACTAGAGCTAATCAATGAATTTGATAAAGTAGCAGGATACAAAATTAATACACAGAAATCTCTTGCATTCCTATACACTATCAACAAAATATCTGAAAGAGAAATTAAGGAAACACTCCCATTTACCATTGCAACTAAAAGAATAAAATACCTAGGAATAAACCTACTAAGGAGACAAAAGACCTGTATGCAGAAAACTATAAGACACTGATGAAAGAAATCAAAGATGATACAAACGGATGGAGAGATATACCATGCTCTTGGATTGGAAGAACCAACATTGTGAAAATGACTATACTACCCAAAGCAATCTACAGATTCAATGCAATCCTGATCAAACTACCAGTGGCATTTTTCACAGAACTAGAACAAAGAATTTTACAATTTGTATGGAAACACAAAAGACCCCAAATAGCCAAAGCATTCTTGAGAAAGAAAAACGGAGCTGGAGGAATCAGGCTCCTGGACTTTAGACTATACTACAAAGCTACAGTAATCAAGACAATATGGTACTTGCACAAAAACAGAAATATAGATCAATGGAACAGGATAGAAAGCCCAGAGATAAACCCACGCCCATATGGTCACCTTATCTTTGATAAAGGAGGCAAGAATATACAATGGAGAAAAGACAGCCTCTTCAATAAGTGGTGCTGGGAAAACTGGACAGCTACATGTAAAAGAATGAAATTAGAACACTGTCTAACACCATACACAAAAATAAACTCAAAATGGAGTAAAGACCTAAATGTAAGGCCAGACACTATTAAACTCTTAGGGGAAAACATAGGTAGAACACTCTATGACATAAATCACAGCAAGATCCTTTTTGACCCACCTCCTAGAGTAATGGAAATAAAAACAAAAATAAACAAATGGGACCTAATGAAACTTAAAAGCTTTTGCACAGCAAAGGAAACCATAAACAAGATGAAAAGACAACCCTCAGGATGGGAGAAAATATTTGCAAATGAAGCAACTGACAAAGGATTAATCTCCAAAACATACAAGCAGCGCATGCAGCTCAATATCAAAAAAACAAACAACCCAATCCAAAAATGGGCAGAAGACTAAATAGACATTTCTCCAAAGAAGATATACAGATTGCCAACAAACACATGAAACGATGCTCAACATCATTAATCATTAGAGAAATGCAAATCAAAACGACAATGAGGTATCACCTCATATCGGTCAGAATGGCCATCAACAAAAAATCTAGAAACAATAAATGCTGGCAAGGGTGTGGAGAAAAGGGAACCCTCTTGCACTGTTGTTGGGAATCCAGATTGATACAGCTACTATGGAGAACAGTATGGAGGTTCTTTACAAAACTAAAAATAGAACTACCATATGACCCAGCAATCCCACTACTGGGCATGACCCTGAGAAAACCATAATTCAAAAAGAGTCATGTACTACAATGTTCATTGCAGCACTATTTACAATAGCCAGGGCATGGAATCAACCTAAATGTCCATCAACAGATGAATGGATAAAGAAGATGTGGCACATATATACAATGGAATATTACTCAGCCATAAAAGGAAATGAAACTGAGTCATTTGTAGTAAGGTGGATGGACCTAGAGTCTGTCATACAGAGTGAAGTAAGTCAGAAAAACAAAAACAAATACCGTATGCTAACACATATATATGAAATCTAAAAAGAAAAAAAAATTCTGATGAACATAGTGGCAGGACAGGAATAAAGACGCATTCATAGAGAATGGATTTGAGGACATGGGGGCCGGGGGAAGGGGAAGCTGGGAAAAAGTGAGACAGTAGCATTGACATATATACACTACCAAATGTAAAATAGATAGTGGGAAACAGCTGCATAGCACAGGGAGATCAGCTCAGTGCTTTGTGACCACCTAGAGGGGTGGGATAGGGAGGGTGGGAGGCAGGCTCACGAGGGAGAGGATATGGGGATATATGTATACATACGCCTGATTCACTTTGTTATACAGCAGAAACTAATACAACATTGTAAAGCAATTATACTCCAATAAAGATGTAAAAAAAAATAATAAAATTTTTAAGAAAGAAACAAAGTAAAATATTTCAAGAGAATTTTATACAAGTATAAAATTAATGGCTGAGCTTTTAGCATTGAGAAATGGCTACTATTAACCAAGATCAATTATATTTCGAATACTAGAGATAGAGGTCAATAGAATGCACCAATCATCTGCAGTTTAATGTCAACTTTGTTGAAAGAGTTTTATTTACTTTTTCTCTTTGCATAATAGCACCCTATTGAAGAACAAAGATGTCAAAAATTATCACAGAATAACAAATATGATATTTATAGATGATTATAATTAATCAAGGATTAAAAACTGACATCTGAATTGATTAGAATCTGTGTTGATTGGAAAAGAGCATTCAACTTTGTCTCCAGAGCTTTTGGTCACTCTATTGTATTTCTGTTTGCATCTGACTTTCCTAATCAGAAGATTTAAACAGCACTGGCAATGGCTCAAGATAAGCCAGAGGATGAAAAGCATATCATCATCAATTAATTATATGGGGATTATTTGAAACTGTTTTCCAACTCTGAAAAAAAAGTTTGATAAGAAATCAAGTGCTAGAGTTAGAAGTACTCAGAAAATTAAACAATGCTTTCTGATATTGGTCTCAAAACCTATTAATATACAATAGTGTATGCTATTAACCACATAAATTAAATCTAATAACCAAATGAGAAAAGACAAGCCAAATATTTTCAAATTGTACACTCTAGGAAAGGGCAGTTTCTTAAGCCATGAATGTATCTTACTATACCATCACCAGAGAGACCATTTAATTTGCCTTTGAATTAGACTGTCTTGCAGATGTTGCACAAAAATAATTAAAAATTCTAATTGATTTTTAGTCCACAGAAGGTATACCAGATGTTACATAGTGAGCTTAGGTCATTAATCTGTTGTCAAAAATTACTGTGAAGAATAGCAATTTACTTATGAGTAAATTATATGAGTATAATAAAATAATAGCTATGAAATTTAAGGTTTTTTCCTCTCAATACTTAACTGAATTTTCAAATAAATTTAAAAAATCCTTCCTCAAGTTACATATTTTTTCTTAAGTTATGGATTGAAGAATAAAACATTGAAGAGGAAGAGAGAAAAATGATGCTTAGCCAAAGAATAAAGGTTTGTGGGGTTTTTTTTCCTTCTGAATATTTCTCCTGTTAAAGTTGAAATCTCCTTAGAGAAAATATTAGTTACATAACTTTTCTAGTACTTCTTATTCTGAGAGGTCTTGACTTCCTCTCAATTTAATTCCTGCCAGTATTCCATGCAAATGCACCATCCATTTCAGATAATTCCTCCAACTACCTAGCTGTGCAGTTTCCTGGTTTCTTCTTATCAATTATCTTCTCTTTCACTCCAGCAACCACTTTACCATCTCTGAAGTTTGTCATCACTCAGTCTTTGAAGTGTTCAACGGGAAAAACTAGCTTTTGTTCACAACTTCCTGTGTCCAATCACCATGACCTCCAGCTTTAAAGCCTTTCCTTTCTCCCAGCCTGTGAATCCTCTCTTTCTTTTCCTCCCTCTCCAATTCAATACAGACCCCATAATCATTTAATTCAACATGCCCTCAGCAGGACCAGCATTTTCCTCCCTACTCTCTATTTTACCAAAACACCTCCATCATTGCTTAGAACCATCAATATGTTCCCTATTGCTCAGGTAGTCAATTAGCTAAAAAGATAATCTTCAAGGCCCTGAGCTGTTTCAAAACTGGTCTTCAGTCCTAATGAGGTCTGGGACATTACTGGCTGATTCTTAGTCCTAGGCTGTAGCCTTTCAGGGTCTCAACTAACAGTCTGGGATTTTTCAAGGGAGCTTGTCACTATGTAGACCCTGATTATTTCCAACTTTTGATTGTTCAAAACCCAGCCTATTTCTCAGCCTCTTTTTTTTTTTTTTTTTTTTTTTGGAAGCAGCCATAGCTCACGAGCCCAGCCGCTCCGCGGCACATGGGATCATTCCCGGACCGGGGCACGAACCCGTGTCCCCTGCATCGGCAGGCGGACTCCCAACCACTGCGCCACCAGGGAAGCCCTATTTCTCACCCTCTTAGCTTCACTTCCTACTCAGCTACTCAGCTTCTCAACAGTGTTTTGGAATTGACACTAGCGAGGGGAAAAGCAGCTTCAACTGTCAGGTTCACCTATTTAGGTTTGTCTTCTTTCCAGGATTTGGGCTCCCACAAATCCTGCTAGCACGTAGCCCTCCCATGCCTTCTAACAGATGATATTTTATACTTTGCTCAGGTTTCTAGTTTTGAATAGAAGAACTAAGAAACAAGCTAGTTTCATTGCTGGAAGAAGAAGTCCATTTTGAGTTTGTATTTACTCGTGGATTGTTTTTCCCACAAGAATATAAATTTCCTGAAGAATCTTCTTCTATTCATTGCTGTGTCTCACACTCCTAGAATAGAGCCTGGAATGTAGCATTTTATACATATTTCATGAGAAATGAAATGAGCATGTAACAGAAAAGAAAACTGAAGAGCAGAGAAGGTAAATAAATCAATACTAGTTGCAGAACTAGGATGTGCAGTACATCTAGAATTGGAGGCCTGGTATTCTTGCCACTGAAAGTAACACTGACACATTACTTTGAACAACTCTTCTAAAAAAATATATTACTATATTTGTTAAAAATAAACATTTTGATATTAGGGACCATAATACAACCAATACGTTTTTGAATTTTTGCATATAATCTTATTTTTGTGATTTTTAAAATTTTCATCACAGTAGTGATATAATTTAGCTTGTAGTCTTAGGGACTGTAGGACTGAATCTTGGTTTGGTTGTTTAGTAGCTGTTTCACCTTGGACAAGTCTCTTAATCATTCTAGGTTCCGTTTCCTAATGTGTAAAATGTAGTTAATAGTGGTATAAAACTCACAGGATTCTTGTGTGTATGAATGAAGTTAATAAATATAAGATACTCAAAACAGTGCTTGACGTGAGCCATGTTCAGTAAACGTTAGGAAGTGGTAGTTTTATCACAAACTATTTCTGTAATTGTTTTATGTGCTGCAAGGCATGTATTACAAGTTGTCACCATAGTAATTTTCAAGTATCTTCACTTAAAATATTTAAATATTTTGCCCACAAATTAAGTTACTTTGCAGAACTTTATAATTTAGAAAGTTAATAATACTCTCAAATTCCTCTTAAATGTGTGGCTCAAGATGATAGACAGGGCACATGTATGGTCCTCTGCCACCTCCTTCTATTTTTCAGTCAATCATTGAAATAACAGCAAGGACAAAAGACATCTACAGAAATGCAGAGGAGGTGAATGGGATTGCACAAGCAGGTTAACTCAAACAGTGGGAGTCATAGCTGAGGTCAGCACCTAAGAAGGCGTCACAAAGGTGGACGCTATTTCCTTTATAATGACATAGCTCCCATTCCTCCTCTCTCTTCCTAACTGGCAGGTAAGGAGAGCAAAAGACAGAGTGGATTTGCCAATGAACATGTCCTTCCACATATATGGTGCTGTAGTCAGCACAATCACTCAGAGGAGAGTAATGTAATAACAGAGAAAACCAAAACAAGTCACCTATATTAATCCATTTAGTCCTTCATTGATAAATATGTGCAAATAATAAACACCAAGGACGATGAATAGAACAAAAGCAAGAGAAAAAAGAAAGACAAAGATAACATATTGGTAACAGAGAAAACAGAAATAATTCAAAGCTTAGAAACCAATTATAATTGGCACTCTCAGAGAGATTCAAAAATACATCCTGCATAGATGGAAAAAAATCTATCATTTAAAAGAAGCCATCAGGGAGTTAGAAAGTGTTCATAGAAATTAAAGCTATAAATGTGAAAATAAAAGCAAAATCAATATTAAGTACTAAAAGAAAAAATTTTTAATTCCTCCATGTAAAGGAAAACATTAAAATGATGGAACATATGAAGAGAAAGAAAGACATAGAAGATCAATTCAAGAAGGTCAACATCAATAAACATACTTTCTAGAAAAAGGGAAAAGGATAAGAGAGTAGAAATGAATAATTAACAGCAGGAACTGTTTCATAGCTAAAGATAGGTATCTCCAGAATGCAAGATGTTACTGGGCAAAAGAAAACTGCACATACTTAGACATATCTCATTAAATCTCACAACAAGGATCACTAGAAGATCCCCAAAACATACAGAACCTTCTCCTCCCCACCCTGCCAAGAAAATGTCAGTTAGTGTTCGATTCCTTGTTATCAACTCTGAATTCTGAGAGACAATGGGGAAATGTCTTCAACATCCTGTAGGAAATGATTTTCAATATTGAATTCTCTGGCAACGAAATTATCAATAAAATATGAAAGCAAAGAAAAGACATTTCAGACACGTAAAAATTCAGAGAGTATCCCCATGTTTTGTTTTTTAATTACTGGAAGACATTTTTACTCAAACAAAATGAACGAGGAGGTTAAGAAAGAGAAATTGACAGGCATAAATTGAAGTTCAAGACACTGTGTATGTATGAGAGAACTACAGTAAGAAGAGATTTCAGAATGACAGCTGACCAAGGGATCTAGTAAGAAATTATTACTGAGTAGCACTTTCAAGATATAATGTGTTCAGTGAGCTAGAGTATATTAGTAATACAACAAAAGGCAAACTTCTTTTTGCCTGTCAGAAA
Organism: Neophocaena asiaeorientalis asiaeorientalis; assembly: GCF_003031525.2. NCBI lineage: Eukaryota > Metazoa > Chordata > Mammalia > Artiodactyla > Phocoenidae > Neophocaena > Neophocaena asiaeorientalis. The sequence goes on from NW_020175039.1 coordinate 10,040,563, forward strand.
GAATAAAAACAAATGCAGTTGAAAATTCTTGGATAAACAGAATATTGTTTTTCAAAGTCCTTGTTCAAATACAGCAAATGAAAATATGGTGTGATTCTAAGCAAGAAATTAAATTTAAGAAAAGAGGACCCTATTGTTCTGCACACATGACTATACTCCTTCAGGCAGAAAAGTTTTGTTAGAGGTAAAAAATTTACACTCTTTTACGCACAAATCCAACCACATTACCTAGTCAATAGTAGCTACATAATCATAATATTATAAATACTATTTATTGAAATCTATTTTAAGAATGAATCTATAGTAAAAAATTAAAGATCTTTATGCCTAAAATATATATTAATGCCGGAAATTATTAAAGTACTAGCATATGAGACAGAATTTGAGATGTGGAGGGATACTGGAGGAAAATTAATAGATGCTAAATTCATTCATCGTTCATTGTGTGAAGTCAAAGATAACTGTTCAAAATAGATGGATATAGAAATAAAGGTTAACTTTTATTAATTCAATGTATAATCATATCCAATTGATAAAACAAAAAGAACGCCTAAGGTATAGGAATTACAACGAGTGAAAAGAACTAGTTCTTACCTTCCATTTTATAGAAACAGTAGATTTTGCTTAGAGGTGATATATCAAGAAATACACAAGCATATAACTTATACCAGGAGAACAAATTACAGAGATGGTAAAAGGAGCTACATTAAAAAAAAGAACTGAGAATATGGATTAAGAGGGAGTCTTTTACTATTTATTTTTCTTCTTCAATACTTTTTGAATTTTTATTTCCTTGTCATGGAGTATTAAAATTATAAAATTGTATTTTTGAGGTGTGCTGAAACAGTCCACTAACATTACTTATAAACCTAAGTAGATTCTATTTGTCCTCCTAGAATTGCTTGAAATATATGTGGATTTATTTTTCCTGTTAAAGACAAATGACACATTATTGGTTTTATTAGTTCAAGTAGTTAGAAACTTTCAAACCATGGTTTCTAGGTTTATTTGTCTCCAAAAAGTAAACAGTCCACTCTTGCTTATGACCCTCCATATCCTAACACTTCATTATGTTCTAGATTCTTTTTCTGGGATTCACAAAATTGAATAGGTTCCTTTTCTCTTATGGAAGTTTAATAATAAAAGGAAAATTACAAATAAGAGGGTACTTAGAGTAAACATGACATAATTTCACACGTTTGTTTCCTGAGTGAACACTGTATACACAATTCAACATTTATAATATATAAGCAGTATATGAGCAATATGTGTCCATATCCAGGGTGGGTGAGGTAGAGAACAGTTTGCATCTTTACCTTTGAATCTCACTTGACTTTTATAGTTGATTTTTATGTGCATAGACCTAATAAAAGGGAAAAAATGCAAGAAAATACCTATGTGAATTATATACATTCTAGAAGAATACTGTATTTAAAATACTGATTATCACTCATAAAGCAATGTAGGAACAATTCAAAGTGGTCCCCTGTTAATCATTAGCCAGTTTTTGCTCTTCAAAGTAAGTGTACATGTATTTACATATTTTATAATTAGAGAAAGATCATCTCTATAAATCCTTAATCTAATAACACACTGGGAAATTAAATCTTTAGAAAAAGATAGTGAATAAAATTTTACAAAGTTTTGGATATTTTGTGGCATTTCCACATCTCTCATTGTGAGAGTAATTAAAATTAAAATATGTGTACTATAATTTTACAAATATACTGAGGAAATCTTTTAAAATATAACCAACATTCAATGACTAAAACATAACTTATGATTTAGATTAAATATGCAAGTATTCAGACAAGCAAACATTTCTTTTTAAATTATAATATGACTTTTAGATATGTAATGTAATTTGAATTTATGTCATGATCTTTCCACTGTAATTCGGTTGTTGAATAACAAGGGCCCACAAAAGCTGCCATATAGCTGTTAACTTTTTTTTTCAGTCTGTGAGATTTCTCTTTCCTCTTCTTTCTCCTTAAAAATGATTGCAATTACCTGCAGTGATTTGATGCACCTGACACTAATTGCATTCTTTCTCTGAAAGCCTGCCTGACATCATTGTCATCACAAAGCGAGAAGTTTATGCACTTGCTGACCTTCTCTTGCTGACCTTCTAAGTTGAAATGATAATAAACACAGCCATTCCCTTTGTAAATTGTACAGATAATTCAGAGCAGATCTCTAGGATGACAATTGTTATTTTGCTTTAGAAGATAAAGGCATAGAAAACTAATACTCATGATTTTAAACTTATTTTGATGAAAGGATAAAATTAATAGTCTTATTTCTTCTATATTTCAGTCACAGCTTGTATGGTTAAAATGAATTCTATGCAACTGAAGGAAATTGAATGAGGACTAGGTCTTAGATAATATAAGGAATTATTGTCAATATTGTTAATGTAATAATGATATTAAGGTTTTTTAAGTTTTTATCTATTAGAGAAACATACTGAAGTATTTATGAGTGAAATGATATATGATATCAGGATTTGCTTTAAAATATTTCAGAAAAGAAAAAACAGAAAAACAGAAACTTTAAAGGATATAAAACTGATGGCTTTTGAAGTTGAGTAACGGTATATGGAGGTTCCTTGTACCATTCTGTTTTTATGGGTGTTTGAAATTTTCTATAATTAAAACATAAAACTAACTAAAAAGATATTCTGAACATAGCGAAAGAGCTCAAAGAATCAAAGCTATTATACCTGTCTATGATTTACACTTCTATGACAGAAAATATTGTGAATATTCTTAAATATATATTATAAAGGATAAAGACTATCTTTTACATTGTTTTTATCTCCACGTCCCTAGTATATAACTAACATGAAGAAAGTGTTTAATAAAATGCTAGTAGAATGAATAAAGCTAAATCAACATTTATAAATAAAACATTTTATTAACATTTAATAATATTGGTGTCATAAAAAGTTTCTAACTTGTTCTTTTCATCATAAAATCATGTGTTTTTTTACCAAATTTTTGGTGATATTTAAAAGACATCCCATACTTAAATATGTCATTATGAGTTCATCTGTTTCATGTTTTTAATTTCTAGAACTTTTTATAATGATTTATGGGAGGTGAAAGGAAATTTAACTGTGGAACTGATTTTCACATGGTAACTTTATCAGTCATCAATATATCTATATTCATTTAAGTACTAATATATTTATAAAAAACTAATACATTTTACAAAGACATGATTGATAAAGAATTATTAAGTTATTGGATCACTATTAAATCTCTTACTCTGGAATGTTTTTAAAAGAAAATTTCTTACATTTCAAGTAGGTAACATGTATCTTTTAGAAGTGAAATCTCACAAAACACTTCTAAAGAACACTTTATTCTATTCTCCTGACTTCTTCGTCATTAAAATAAAATATCTTTGCAAAGAGATAACAGGATTATGCTTGTGAATACAAATCAAAAGAATGCATTTCAAATGTATTTCTGCTTGAGAAGAAAATTAATTTTAGACCAGTCAGTACAAAGATTTTTTGAATTTGAAAAAGTTTTTTTAAAAAATGCAAACTCCTTAAAGATGTATAATCTATCTGCTTTTTATTATAAGTTTTCCATTTATAACTTTCTTTGTCCTTTTTTATCATCCTGATTTCTCCATATACCATATCCTGAGAAGAACTAGCAATTTTTAAATTTTCAAAAGATTTCATTCTTAACGATTAATATTGTCTCATGGAAATATCATTTACTTCATAAAAATGTAGGAAATAGGACAAAATAGTTGAAAGGTTTAAAATTTTCCAACTCTTCAAAATTGTCCCAAAATATATAAAATTAAAGGGAATGGAGGTTGAATATGTGAGTAAACACATGCGTTTAGAAAGAAACAACAAAAACAGACTGAGAAAAGCAAAGTGCAACTAAAAAGTTAAAAAGGGAAGTGGTTAGATCATTATTACGAAGATACTACCTTAGCTGGCAGATTTCAAGAGCTCTAAAAGGGGTACCATTCTAACACTGTTCATTATTCAGTCACCTGAGCAAATGAAATCCATTTACTGAGGGAAAACCACAAATAACATATAAGTATGACTTTTCAGATCAAGCTATACTAATTTTAGTATATTTCAGTCATGATGCTTAGTCAAATATTCTATTTCAGTGGAATATTTTTTTGACTTCCTGATGTAACATTAACAAATGATATTATTTTGCATCAGGCAGATGAATAAATTGAGAAATAAAGGAAGAAAGAAAACAAGCACAAGCAGAAATCCATGTTGTAAATAGGTTTGTGTCTGTTCCCCTTAGGGTATGAAACAATTAAATAAACATCCATGTCAAATGAAAACATGATCTCACTGAAGTGAGGTTTTACTCTAGGCAATAGCAAGAAAAGAATCTTAAGGCCATAGTCAATGAAGAAATAAATATAGGCAAGGCTTTCACTAATTTAGAGTTGGATGGGGCATCTGGTTGAGGAATGATAGAAAAAGACATCTGATGTCCCATCAGATATAAATAATCAGAACCCTCAAAGAGTCACATTCTTTGTTTAATGACATGTACTAACATAAGTTATATGAAGACATATCGGGGGAAAAAGGAAATTAGAGATTTAGATGATAAAAAATTTATTTAAATAGCAAGACTGGGATAGAGTAAAAGATTTCAAAGCAAGTGTTTAAGAATTACATTAAATTTTTATGTCAAGACATCCACAAAATTATAGATTACCTTCAATATTCCTGGCATACTTTTGAAATAAACATATAAAATCAAAAAACTTTAAGAATTAAAAATATCAATTAGAAATTTTTGGTTTTAAAATGGCATGTCTAGCATACACATTTAAATTTATTTCCTTCGAAATATCAACCAAAGTATATTTTAAATATCTATTCTAAACACACAATTAGTATAACACTTACTATTAAAACTAGAAGGGCATTCCCATTGAAGTCAGCAATAATACAAAGGGGCTCACTGTTAGCTCCATTATTTTCATAAAGATATTTTTATGGAAGTTATAGCAAATACAATTAGATGGGTAAGTGAAATCAGAGGTATAAATGTTGAAACATACTATACACAACAGTGAATATAAGTAAAAATAAATTTAACAGGAATTTTGGAGACATCATATGATAAAAATGGCAAGAGTTTCTTGAGCGATATAAAAGAATACTTGAATAAATGGAGTGGAGTGATATAACATATTCTTCAATGGGATTACTCAATATTGAAAACTATAAATTATCTTTTAAAAAAGTGTATTTTTAAAATAAAATGTACTTTAAATCAAAATCTCAGCAGCATGTTTTGCTAAGGAAATGAACTGCTAAAGTTTATCTGGAAGATGAAAATTCTAAGATAAAAGAGAAATAAATATGTAAATATATATTAAAAGTTATGACATAATTTGAATAGTGAAGAATAATGTCATAATATAACAAAAAGAAGACTAAAATTTAGAACATGGTAATTCCAGCATTTATATATTAGTGGAAAAGTACCATTATTCAATAAATGAGACTGTTCAATTGGCTATTTAGAAAAACAACTATGTTATATTCCTAATTGAAATCTTATATAGAAACGAATTCCAGAAGAAAATTTAAGAGTAGGAAGGGCGCAATAGAAACATGGTATAAGAACAGGTGAATATTTACCCCTGAGCATACACACACAGGCCCATGTTCCAGTCCAAGATGACCACATAGTAAGCTCCCAGGGACAAACCAAATCTACTGCTAAACATGTAACAATTTCCTCTGAAAAAAAAATTTCCTCTGAATGTACAGTGGAGAGAGGACAGCCTCTTCAATAAGTGGTGCTGGGAAAACTGGACAGCTACATGTAAAAGTATAAGAAGAAAAAATCCAGAAACTAGCTGAGTGACTCCTACACATTGGTCAAACAAGAAAAAATACCTGAAATGGTAGAAGAGGCTGAGACACATTCTCACCATAGAATGACACCACCCATACACCCCCATCCACGCCACACCCACAGGCACAGTTCAATACAATCCATACCATCCAGAGAAAACACCCAACTCCCAGCTTCTGTCTGAAGAGCAAGGGTTTACACCCCATATCTATAGCTCTAACTTTTAAGACCCCCATCTGAGGGAAAAGACACCAAAATACCTAGTTCTGCCTAGCTCTGAAAGCCAATGGGGCTTGTGCCCTTGACTACCTACCCCCTTGTCTCAGATCTGAGGGGACAGGGAGAAAACACCCAGATCTGTCTTTCCCTTAAAGGGCCTATTTGCATACTTTTTAAAAGCTGCTGCCTGAGGGTAGGCTTCTAATGTAGCACGCATGTAGGGGCTGACTGTCATCCATCCTAGAGACCAGGGAAGTCAGCAGATACCTCCTCTACCTTCTCCCACTAGCCTGCCCCAAATTGCCAGTGTCTCCATGGAAGAAACTTGTGCCCCAGCTGTACTAGCTTCCACCTGAGGGATAGCTCCCTGGATTTCCTGGCTCTCATAGACAACTGTCTTGCATGTAGCAAATAAATAAATAATTCTTAACCAGCTATCCTCCCAGGGCTCAGAACGGAGGGAACAAGCAGAAACACCCATCTTCCAGTCCTTCCCAGAAACAGTTATATTTGCATACCTTAAGAGCTGTTGCCTGGGGTCAAGATTCTAATACATACCAATCTTAGGGATTGACTGAGATCTTCCCCTAAGACCAGGGAAAACTATGCACACCTGCCTTGCCCTCTCCCTCTAGGCCACTCCAAGTCTCCAGAATCTCCCTGGAAGGAATTTGTACACATCTCTGGTATACAAGATTCTGGAGCTGCTGCCCAAGAGATGGGCTTCTGGATCACCTGGCTCAGGTAGCCAATGGTGTTTGCTTTCATGAATCTCACAGACTGCAGCAAACGAAGCAGTAGTTCTTGACAGGTGCAAGACACACAGCCTCCATAACCCCACCACTCTCGGCAGCTATAAAGCTAGGCCAAATGCAAAAGGAACAGGAAACATGCCCATTTCCCAGTTCCTCTCTGGACGGGAACTATGTATTTTCCCAGCTGCTATCTGAGGTTCTGGCTTCCAATCAAACTACATCTATGTGCTGACTGTGATCATCCCCTGTAGGACACAGCCAGGACTTGGCACACTCTTAACTACTGGGAGGTACCAGTAACAAAGAGGGTAGCTTGGATAATTACAGATAATTCACATGACCCAAATTGATCTACAGTTGAATGCATTCCCTCTGAAAATTACAATGGTATTTTCCACTGAAATAGATTCCTAAAATTTGAGTGGAACCACAAAAGACCCCAAATAGCCAAAGTAATGTTGAGAAAGAACAAAGCTGGAGGCATCACACTTTTTGATTTCAAACTATATTACAAAGCCATAGTAATTAAAACACTATGATACTAGCATAAAAACAAACACATAGATCAATGGAACAAAAGAGTGAACCCAGAACTAAACCCATGCATATATGGTCAATTAATTTCTGACAAAGGAACCAAGAATATACAATGGGTAAAGAATAATCTCTTCAAAATATGGTGCTGGGAAAACTGGACAGCGACATGCAAAAGAATCAAACTAGACCCCTACCTTACATTACACACAAAATTCAACTCAAAATGGATTAAGGACTTGAACCTAAGACTTGAAACCATAAAACTGGAAGAAAACATAGGGAGTGAGTTCCTTGACATTGTTCTTGGTGATGATTTTTTAGTCTGACACCAAAAGCAAAGGCAACAAAAGTTAAAATAAAAAAGTGGGACTTCAGGTATATCAAACTAAAAAGCTTCTAAACAGCAAAGAAAACTATCAACAAATAAAAAGGCAACCTTTGGGGGAATAAGAGAAAATATTGATAAATCATGTATCTGATAAGGGGTTAATATCCAAATTATATCAATAATTCTTATACCTCAATTGTTAAAAAATAAATCTGATTAAAAAATGAGCAGAGGAACAGAATAGACATTTTTTTTCCCAAAGACATACAAACAGCCAGCAGGTACATGGAAAGGTGCTCAACGTTACTAATCATTCGGAAAATGCAAACCAAAAACACAGTGAGATATTAACTCATACCTTTCAGAATGGCTATTATTGAAAAGACAAGAGTAAGTTTTTGCAAGGATGAGGAGACAAGGGAACTCTTATACACTGTTGGTGGGAATGTAAATTGGTGCAGCCACTATGGAAAACAGTATGGAGGTTTCACAAAATAAATTAAAATAGAACTACCATATGATGCAGCCATCCCACTCTGGTATATATCCAGTGGAAAGGAAAACAGGGTATTAAAGAGATATCTGCACTCCCATGTTCACTCCAGCATTATTCACAATAACTAAGATATAGAAATAACCTACGTGTCTATTGATGGATGAATGGATAAAGATGTTTTATACATAATGGAATATTATTCAGCCATGTGAAAGTAGGACATACTGCTACTTGCAACAACATGTATGGACCTTGAGGGCATTATGCCTACTGAAATGATTCAGACAACGAAAGACAAATACTGAATGATCTCATTTATATGTGGAATCTAAAAAAGCCAAACTCACAGAAACAGAGATTAGAATGGTGGTTACCAGGGCCTCAGCAGTCAGGGGAAAGGGGAGATGTGTGTCAAAAAGTCCAGTTAGGGCTTCCCTGGTGGCGCAGTGGTTGAGAGTCCGCCTGCCGATGCAGGGGACGCGGGTTCGTGCCCCGGTCCGGGAGGATCCCACGTGCCGCGGAGCGGCTGGGCCCGTGAGCCATGGCCGCTGGGCCTGTGCGTCCGGAGCCTGTGCTCCGCAACGGGAGAGGCCACAACAGTGAGAGGCCCACATACCGCAAAAAAAAAAAAAAAAAAAAGTCCAGTTATAAGATAAATAAGTGCTGGGGTTCTAATGTACAGCATAGTTATAATAGTTAATATATGGTATTTTATACTTGAAAGTTGCTTAGAGAGTAGACCTTAAATGTTCTCACCACCAAAAAGAAATGGTAATTATGTGACAATGTAGATTTACCTAAGGCTATGGTAGTAATTACTTTGAAATATATGTGTATCAAATCAACATGTTGAACCACAAACTTACACAATGTAATATGTCAATAATATCTCAACAAAGCTGAAACACACATGTGCACACACACACACTCAAACATCTAATAGAGATTTTTTTGTTTTTTGGCTCCGTTGGATCTTAGTTGCAGCATGCAGGATCTTCATTGTGGCACGCAGGATCTTTCTTTGCAGCACGCAGGCTCTACAGCATGTGGGCTCAATAGTTGGCGGCATGTGGGCTCAGTAGTTGCGGCATGCGGGCTTAGTTGCCCTGCAGCATGTGGGATTTCAGTTCCCCAACCAAGCATCGAAGCCACTTCCCCTGCATCGGAAGGCAGATTCTTAACCACTGGACCACCAGGGAGGTCCCCCAGAAGATAATGATAGATTTGAACAAATAAAAAACCTAAAAGCATCTTTTTGTCAAATAAAATTTTTTTTAAAAAATCTAGCTTCTATATGGAGAATGAACTTACTCAGATAGCTTTAAGCAGGACTTGTTGACCTAACATAGGTGAATGATAATGGCAATTTTCTTCAAGAAGGAGACAGTAAGATTGGTTTGGGAAAGAAGTTGGAGAGAAGAGACTGTTAAGAGTCAGAATTAATAAGACCAGGGAGTGAGAAGCAGGAGACAAGAATGACACCCAGATATGAGTCTCGACACTTGTAGGATTAAGAGAATAATAAATTCAGTTTTAGAGAAGTTGACTTGAGTATCTGTCAAATTAACTATTTAAACATCTTAAAATAACCCATCAATTTGAGATTTTGTTAATAATGCATCAAATAAAATTTGTACCTTAATATTTAGAGTAAAAGGTATAATAAAAATTTAAAAATAAATAATAGGAAAAATAAAACCTATCATGTAAAAATTCCTATTTGAATATTATATTATGGATCTTTCCTCAAAGTGATTTTTAAAAGCAAAAAAAAAAAAAATTGAGTTTTACTTTGAGTTCCATTGACCCTAGGTAGAAACACAAAACATTCAAGAATATAGCATATAATTAGGGTGACATCTTAAATATATCAATTAAAGAATGATTATATAAATAGTATCAGAAGAACTCAGTGGCATCTGGAAAAAAATTAAGTGGCATACATACTTTATCTGAAAAACCAGGATAAATTCTAAATGTATAAAATATTACAAGGTAAAATATACAATCATAAAAATATCAGAAGTCATGAGAATAACCCTTCAAACTTTGAATGGGAAAGGCTTTTAGATTTTTGATACAAAATTTAAAAATTAAGACCATAAGCAAAACACAAAGAACTGGGAAAATATTTGAAATTTATAACACAGTAAAGATAAATGAATTCTCTCATAAAGAACCCCTAGAAATGGATAAAACTAACCCTAAAGAAAAATGGTGAAAATATATAGTCTTGCAGAAAAAGAAATACAATAGTGGTTGTTAAAATGATTCTCATCCTCACTTATAATATGAGAAATAAAAATTAAAACTGCCCTGAGGTATTAGTCTTCACCTATCATATTGGTACAAACCAAAAAGCTTGAAAAGATATTGTAAGGGAAACACCTCTCTCAATTTTTAATGTGGAAAATATAAACTAATACAATGGGAGAAATTTATTAACATTACTATTCATCAAAATTACAAAAGTTTAGATCTTTGTATTCAGTAATTCCACTTCTGGGCCATTCTCTACAGATTTACATGTGCAAAACAACATAAGTACGGTTGCCCTTTGAACAATGCAGGGATTAGGGGCACCGACCTTCCCTGCATTGAAAAATCCACACATAACCTTACAGCTTTCCCTCTATATCCTCAGTGCCAAAGATTCAACCAACAGAGGATCGTGCAGTATACATTCATTGAAAAAAAACCACATATAAGTGGATCCATGCAGTTTAAACCCATGTTTTTCAATGGTCAACTGTATGAGAATGCTCTTTATAATACCAATATAGAAATACCTCCATGACACAAGTGATAAAAAGAATGTGCAGAACAATTTTTAAATATGCTAAATTTTAGATAAATAAGGGCAAGCAAGAATATATATTCAAGCCTGTTTATATATGAGTAAGAACTTTGGAAATATACACAGTAAACATTTACTTCCACATAGGGTATGGAGACTGGGTGGAGGTAGGACCATGGTGGGAGGGGGAATTTCACTATGTACCTACTTTTTCATATTCAATTTTGGAACCATATGTCTGATTTAATCCCAAACTTAAAAAACACTCATTCTATATACCAAATACACTGTTATTTGAAAATAAGTGGAAAAAAAAATAAATGAGGTTAAAATAATTTAAATGTTTATATTTAATAATTTTAGTAGAAAAGTACTGATACTACAGAACTTTTAAATTGAATCACTACTGTATAATAAATATCTGCAAGATATTCAAAAGAAGATAAATTATGAATTTAAACAGGCCAAATAAATGTTCACTTTCAAAGCAATGAACAGGAAAGTATTTTATATTGTTTCTCTTTAAAAAAAAAAAAAAAAAAGCAAGACAATAGAGAATATACCAGGACTACTTTTACTGGAAAAAATGTATTTGGGGAGCCCTTTTACTTTTTAAAAAAAAAAAAAAAAAGCAAGACAATAGAGAATATACCAGGACTACTTTTACTGGAAAAAATGTATTTGGGGAGCCCTTTTCTATTTTATCATTTCAAGACTATAAAATGTGATATTGCTAACATGACATTTTGTCAATGATACTGTGATTGGAAGAAACTATATCAGTAATATATTAGGTCATCTTCTGATAGTGATATGTTTAAAAAAGCCCTGAGGCTATTACTTAAATAGAAAAAGTAAATGATATTTAGTTTGAATTCTGAAGGGAGGACCACAATAAAATATATTATTTTAATCTATATTCCATAAGTGAGATGTAATCTATTTCTATTAGCCTCAGGTTTCTTTCCTTCCCTCCTCCATAAACAAAGGAATATAACTGCATTATACATCTTTTTCAAAAGCAACTTAGATTTTCAAAGGATATTTAAACCACAGTTCATTAAATAGCTTTATTTTTCCAATTCTCCCAAGGCAGGGAAAACAAGGAAGAGAGAAATACTTCTTGCAAAGTAATTATAACCGCTACCAACCATTACAAGTATCATTTTTATTTCTAAGTGAATTTTTTAGTGATTCATTTGATCCTTGTGTAAATAAAATATATATTTTTAATATATATAAATACACTAAAATATATATTTAATATGTTAAATATATATAAATATATATTTTTTAATGTTAAGCAATAAGGAAAATGAGAAGAGGCTTCCTTGAACTACATGTTTAAAACATTCTTCAAATCTGTTGCTATCACCTTATCTGCTGTATATTTTTCTGTAGCATTTACCTCTAACCTTAACTGTCATACAGTTCTTATTTATTATTTCTTACTCACAAGAATGTAGCTCCCAGTTACCTAGCAAAGTGATTGAAACTTAGTAAAATATTTGTTAAATTAAATCATTATCACTACATGTTTGTATACGTTACAACAGATATACATTTGATCTAAAACATTTATGGAATTCTTCCTATGCACAGAAGCTAATATGACCCCTCTGAACAAATGCATAACACAAAATATATGTTTATGACTTTTAATTTAACACAGTAAGGTAAAGACATATCAAAAACCAATCAAAACAATAACATACGTTATGCTTAATGAAAGCAGGAGGCCTCTGTAATTCCAACCTGCAATATAAGAAACAGGAAACAGATGGAAAAATAGTAGTGACTTAGCAGAGGAGAAAAGTGCAAACCTAAGTGTTTAAGAGAGGCATAACAAAGAGGCGAGAGAGTCAAGTAAGAGTCAAGCAAAGGCAGGAAACTTTATACAAGGAATCTACTCAGTTTGTTTAAAGAGCAGTTAGGTCTGAGGGTTCTTGGTCCCACTTTCTTCTCATGAATAGAAAAATTGTAAGATATATTGTCTAAAGAAATTCAACAGTAGAGGCTCTAGCTCAGGGACCCCATTATCGATTAGGGCAAAGGTGAGGTGCCATACTACAAACAAAGGGATTAAGTAATATTCTACAAATTGAATGGTAGAGACCCCCTTCCCCCAGCCCTCACAAGCCCTTTTCTTCAAATATGCTGTGGAACACAGAAACCAGGCTTATATCCCTGGAAGTTCATATATCATAGCTCATTCTCTGCAGAGAGTAAAGACCTAAAGACATCAACATTTGGGAAGCCCCAATTAAAATGATGGCTGACTAATAGATCGCACAAACGCCTCCCACGCATGAAGTGCCTCTTCATTCTTAATCACTGATGGTCAGCCAGTTATCACCAGATATCAAAGGATACCCTCCTACATGAAAAACAGGGCCCAAATCAAATGAACAAATAACAAGCAACTCAGAATAGATGGAGTTGCTACAAGCAGAAAAATACTTCAGAAGTTCCACAATTTTCTCTGAGACATAAAATATTCACGTACTATAAACAGGAATACTATAAAGAACACTCCAAAAACAAGAAAGATCTTTCAAATTAAATATATATTAATGAAAACTAAAATGCTAATTAAGAGCTTGAAAAACAATGTCAAAGAAATTATTGAGTGGAACAATTTGAAAAAAAAAAAGGTTGACTGAACAGGATAGAAAAACATAAAAACAGAAAGCCAATTCAATGTGTTCAATATTTGACTAATATGCATTCTTGAAAGAGAAGGCAAGAAAATTGTGAGGAACTTATTAAAGAAATTAAAATGCACAAGACTTTCACTGAGAAATATGAAAACCTTGCATTAAAAGATCTGAAAGATGTTTAAAAATGTATACCATGTGTATGGATAAAACCATTTAGCACTGCAACTTTCAATTATCTGCAAATTAACCTGTAAATTCAACACGACTTCAATAAGAATTCCATGTGGGTTTTTTTGAGGAAGTTAACATGTTTAATCAAAAGTGTATATAGGAAAATAATAGTCTATGTAAAGCTTGCACCAAGTTTGAAGAAAAAAGTAAAGGAAGTAGGGAGGTTTATTAAACTATTAAAATATATTAAACAGCCATAATAATAAAGCTGTTTAGTCAAGAACAAACTGACCAACAGAACAGGATAGAGAGCTCAGAAAATTACCAATATGAAGATGGATTGTTATATTAAATCTCAAAGTGGAATTCACAGGAATTAAAGACATAAATCTGAATGGAAAGGTATAATGCCAGTAAATGAAAATGTATGAGTATATTTTCCATCTAGGGGTAGGAAAAATTAAATAAAACCCCAAAATTGAAATTCATAAGGGGTGAATTTAAATGCATGAAAATTAAGTATTTTTAATTCAATAACAGACACCATAGATGAAATAAACCAATAGAAAATAGGGAGAAGTTACTTGCAATGTCTAAAACTAACAAGGGATCAATGTGTAAAATAACATATAAAATTCAACAGTTAAAAAGAAAATTTTGAGATTTGAACAGAAAATCTGCAAAAGATATGTAAAGGGCATTCATAAAAAAGCAATAAACTTAAAATGAGATGCTCAACCTCACCAGTTTCTTTACTAGATAAAAAGTTATTCAGGTCATCTATTTCTTCTTGAGTGAGATTTAGTAGTTTATGTCTTTCAAGGAATTTGTTTATTTCACCTAATTTGATTAATTTATCAGCTATAAAATTGTTCTTAATATTCCCTGACTTTTCTTTAAATGTTTGTAGAATCTGTACTGATGGATCCCCTCTCATTCCTCATATTTGTTAATTGAACGTTTTCTCCTTTTATTCTGATCAGTCTGGCTAGACATTTATCAATTCTACTGATCTTCCTCAAGAATCAGCTTTTCATTTCATTGATGTCTCTATTCTTTCTCTATTTTCTATTTCATTGATTCATTTTATTTCCTCCCTTCTGCTTACTTAGGTTTAACTTCTTCTCTGACACAAATATTTCCATGTTTCAAGAAAAAGCATAGCATTGAGGAAATGGAAAAATTAAAGTTAAGAATTAGATTTGGAGTTATACTTTTTTATAAAAATATATTATGTTAACAAAAAAAGAATTATATTCAGTAATATTAAGTCCACTATCAGAGAAAAACATAACTGAATCACCTCGTTTTTTCCCCTTTGCCTTTGCATAGTGGCAATGGAAATACACCTCATCTTATAATTAAAAATATTTATACTTAGTATAGGTTGTTTTTATTTTTCTGGTCCTCTACTAACAATCTCATGATTAATGAGTCACAATTAGTGACATCAGTGAGGAAAAGTAATTGAGGAAGTTGTACTAATGCAATAGCTTATTGGTGGGATTTTACGACAACAAAATACGTAAACAAAAACTAAGTAGCAACAGCAACTCAATATTTTGTTCCTTATTTTTTTCTTTATTTTAAACTTGGACTGGGCAGGTTTTTATCTCATAAACTGTAATGTTGTAAGAATAATGCTTTCTTCCTAATGAATAATAAAACCATAAAGTAAAGCTTTATTAAAATAATTATATTTGCTTGGTTTCATGTAACAAAAAACAAGAATGAAGGGAATAGATGATCATAACTACCATTATCTTCAAAGGAATTTAGTATGCATTAACTTAGTTTAAATTACATAATAGCAAAGATTTAAAAATTCCTTATTTTTTACTGAGACAGTTGCCAAAATAAAATATATATTATTTATTTTTAAATCAAAATGAAAATTCTCATCAAAGTAGATTAAAAGATCAAGTATAGCTCAGGTTTAATATTGAGGACTTAACTATGAAAATCAACTTTTTTTTCTGGATTAACCTAAGCCTGAATTTGTCACACTTGCGGGCAATAGCACCTGGGTGATTTTCAGGAGTATGAGGTAGCCATAAAGGTAGAGTCTCTATCAGTTCTCCAGTCCTATTATACTTCCACCCTCATTCAAGTTGAGGGAAAATAATTCTCATCTATTAAAAAACATTCATTTATCTAGACAAAATAAAACATTGCCAGTTTTCACAAAAGGGGAAAAAAACTATTGTTTTCCTTTTTAGCTGTGTGTTGACAGGGGTCTGATAGTTTTGCTTTTTATGTTTATTATACATGCTGTAAGATTCCTTCTCACTCTTCTGTATCTAGCCAAATCCTCACCACCCTTTAAGAAATTTCAGGAGCCATAACTCAGCAATCTTCACCTCCTATAAAGGAAAAAGCAGTAATATAATCTATAACACAAATCTGGCAGTTAACTGTGCAATTCTCCAGGATAACTTTTACATTCTCTTTTTAAAATTTATTTTGTCATATGTTCATGTGTTCTCTCTATACCCTCACTATAAGTTTTTGAGGGATTTTCCTCTGAAGATTAGGAGCTGTCTCCCCAAAATTCCCTTCAAGCACCCCATTGCCCTATCACTACTTCGACTTATGTTTCTTCATGGCCTCCATTCTCAGCCTTTACTTTTCATTATCTATAAGTGAAACCAACAGGGAGGTGTCAAATTCGAGAACAGGAAGATCATGATGTTTATAATACTGACCAAATCAATAGTAGAAATAGCACACATGCAATAAGTTATGCAGAGGTAAGCCACATCTAGTCTTTACTTGTAACTCAGTGAGCATATACATACAAATTGAGAATATGAAAAACTAGGGAGATGTAAACTACTTGCTGATGCATTCCAAACTCCATTTTTACATTGGAGATCCAGAATCTACTCCTCCAGTTTTCTTCTTCCTATTTTCTACTTCACACTTCCTTTTTTAGTTGGCAAAATTATCCCCAGGTACAATAATGTTCATTTGCATCCATGTTGGGTCATCAGATGGTCTTACAAAGTGGTGAAGTATAGTTTCATTTTCATCTTAGGACTGCTATCTCCCTCAATCTCTTGATTCCTGGGTAGACCAGGGAACCACTGCATTCAAACAAGAAAATGATACCTTTTTTAGCATTCCAGGAAAACTTTATGAGTTGGGGAGACACCAAGAGTTGCCAAGTTTAGTTGAAAGAAAGGATGACTGGAAGAAATTAACAGGTGATTTCTAACACTTTAATTACTTTGATCCCGAAGAGAAGATAATATAAATTATTACAGATTATCACACTAAAAATATTGCACTTTCTGAATAACTTTCTATTTTAAATTATAAAAGTGACTCCCCAAAGTCAGAAATCACTATCTCTGTAAATATGACTTAATTGGGTCATGTGTGGTAGAGGTATTTGAGGAAGTCCTGGAACATGACTTCCAAAAATTTACGCTACATCTTTAAGGAGTAAAAAATAGATAAATAGATAATGATTCATTCCACTAGGACCTAATATTTAAGAACACAAACTTGAAGCACAAACTTTCAAAATATCAAATACTTTTCCACTTGAGTACTGATTTTGGAAAATTAAAATTTTTAATTTTTTTTAATTGGGCCAGCCATGTTTAGATTAATAGGACTTCAGTCTCTGACAATAAAAATAATAAATACAATAGACCTCCTTTGTTCTGCAGAGATATGTTCTGAGACCCCAGTGGATTGCTGAAACCACAGATAATACCAAAACAGATACATGCTATGTTTTTTTCCTATACATACATACTTATGATAAAGTTTAATTTATAAATTAGGTACAATAAGAGAGTAATGACAATAACTAATAATAAAGTAGAACAATTATAACAATATATTGTAATAAAAGTTATGTGAATGTGGTCTCTCTCTTTCTCAAAATACCTTGTTGTACAAATTTAATGCCTTTTCCATCTTTCTTTTCCTTCTAGTTTTATTGAGATATAATTGACTTATAGCACTGTATAAGTTTTGGTTTTGTTTTTTGGGTTTTTTTTTGTGGTAAGCGGGCCTCTCACTGTTGTGGCCTCTCCCGTTGTGGAGCACAGGCTCTGGACGCGCAGGCTCAGCGGCCATGGCTCATGGGCCTAGCCGCTCCGCGACATGTGGGATCTTCCCGGACCGGGGCATGAATCCGTGTCCCCTGCATCGGCAGGCGGACTCTTAACCACTGCACCACCAGGGAAGCCCCTGTGTAAGTTTAAAGTGTGCAGCATAATGATTTGACTTACATGCATCATGAAATGATTATCACAATAACTCTAGTGAACATCCATCATCTCATATAGATAACGAAATTTTAAAAATAGAAAAAATATTTTTTCTTGTGATGAGAACTCAGGATTTACTTATCTTCACCATTTTCATATAGAACATACAGTAGTGTTAATTATATTTATCACGTTGTACGTTACAAACCTAGTACTCATTTATCTTACAACTGGAATTTGGGCCTTTTGACTGCCTTTAACCAATTCCCCCACCCATAGTAACCACAAATCTGATGTCTTTTTCTATGAGTTTGTTTTTGAAGTATAATTTTCCTACAACACTATATTAGTTCCTGTTACATAACAGAGTGATTCAATATTTCTATACATTTCAAAATGATCACCATTAATATTCTAGTTATGATCTGTCACCATAAAAAGATATTACATAGTTACTGATGATATTCCCCACACTGTACATTTCATATCTGTGACTCATTTATTTTGTAACTGGAAGTTTGTACCTCTTAATCTCCCTCACCTATTTCTTTACTCCCCAAACCTCCCTCTCCTCTGGCAACCACCTGTTTGTTCTATATATAACTCTGTTTCTGTTTAGTTACGTTTGTTCATTTGTTTTTTAGATTCCACATATAAATGAAATCATACAGTATTTATCTTTCTTTGATTTATTTCACTTAGCATAATACCCTCTAGGTCAAGTGAACATAGGGGTGCATATACCTTTTCTAATTGGTGGTTTCATTTTCTTTATTTAAATACCCAGGAGTAGAATGGCTAGATTGTATGGAGTTCTATTTGTAATTTTCTGAGGAATCTCCATACCGTTTTCCATAGTTGCTGCACCAATTTACATTCCAACCAACAGTGTATGAATGTTCCCTTTTCTCTACATCTTTACTAACACACGTTATTTGCTGTCTTTTGTATAACAGCCATTCTGACAGGTGTGAGATGATATCTCATTGTGGTTTTGCTTTGTATTACCCTGATGATTAGTGATGTTGAGCATATTTTCATGGGCCTCTTGGCCATCTATGTCGTCTTTGGAGAAATGTCTATTCAAATTCTCTGCCCATGTTTTAATTATGTTGTTTGTTTGGTTTTTGATGCTGAGTTATATGAGCTGTTTATATATTTTGGATATTAATCCTTTATCAGATATATCATTTGCAAATACTTCTCTCATTCAGTAGATATCCTTTTTGTTTTGTTGATAGTTTCCTTTGCTGTGCATAAGCTTTTTAGTTCAATGTAGTCCTATTTGTTAATTTTTGCTTTTGTTTCCTTTGTCTGAGGAGTCTTATCCAAAAGAATATTACTAAGACCAATGTCAAAGGGCATACTGTCTATGTTTTCTTGTAGACATTTTACAGTTTCAGGTCTTACATTTAAGCCTTTAATCCATTTTGAATTTATTTTTGTGCATGGTGTAAGAGACTAGTCCAGTCTGATTCTTTTGGATGTAGCTGTCCGATTTTCCCAACACCATTTATTGAAAAGGCTGTCTTTTCCTCATTGTATATTCTTGTCTCCTTTGTCATAGATTAATTTCTCATAAAAGTGTGGCTTTGTTTCTGGACCCTCTACTCTGTTCTATTGATCTGTGTGCCAGCTCCATACTGTTTTGAATACTGTAGCTTTGTTGTTTATATTGAATCAGAGAGTGTGATACTACTGTTTTGTTATTCTTTCTTAAGATTGTTTTGGCTATTCAGGGTCTTTTGGGTTGCATATACATTTTCAGATTATTTATTCTAGTTCTGTGAAGAATTCTGTGCCAGAGATTGCACTGAATCTGTAGATTGCCTTGGTCATTTTAGTATGGTCATTTTAACAATATTAATTCTTCTAATCTATGAACACAATATATATTTCCACCTGTTTGTGTCATCTTCAATTTCTTTCATAAGTGTCTGATAGTTTTCAAAGTACAGGTCTTGTACTTCCTTAGTTACATTTATTCCTAGGTATTTTATTCTTTTTGATGCAATTGTTTTCTTAACTTCTCTTTCTCATAGTTCATTGTTAGTGTATAGAAATGTAACAGATTTCTGTACATTAATTTTGTATCCTGTGACTTTACAAAATTCACTGATGACCTCTAATAGTTTTTGGGTGGTGTCTTTAGGATCTTCTAGGTATAGTAGCATGTCACCTGCAAATAGTGGCCATTCTACTTCTTCTTTTCCAATTTGGATTCATTTTATTTCTTTTTCTTGTCCAATTGTTGTGGCTAAGACTTCCAGTATTTTGTTGAATAAAAGTGGCAAGAGTGGACATCCTTGTCTTTTTCCTGATCTTAGAGAAAATGCTTTCAGCTTTTCATTGTTGAGTATGATGTGAGCTGTGGGTCTATCATATATGGCCTTTATTATGTTGAGTTATGGTCTCACATACCAACTTTGTGGGGGAGTTCTTATCATAAATGGATGCTGGATTTTTATCAAAAGTTTTTTCTGCATCTGTTGAAATGGTTTTATGATTTTTATTCTTCAATTTGTTAATGTGGTGTGTTACATTGTTTGATTTGGGTAGAACGAGTTTGGAAGTATGCTTTCCTTTGCAGTTTTTTAGAGTGGTTTGAGAAGGAAAGGTGTTAACCTATCTACAGATACAGAAAAATAGTTTTGCCAAATAGAGACATCAGAAAACCAAAAAACCGTGACTGACAGTAATACGTACTAGCACTCATAAATTTTAAAAACTAGCATTTTAAATCATGATACAATAATAGAAAATTAATGTTCTGAGCATTGTCTAATAATATAGAAAAATAAATTAGACTTACTTTACTATGTAATTGAAACTGCAAAGAAATTAAAAGAAAGTTTGGGTGAATATTTTATCTCAAAGTGGGACATAGGCACAGCAAAAATGCAAAGGAAAGCATAGACATAATTGATATTTTTCATCTCAGACAGTGTAATCAGCATTGCTGGAAGTTGCATTTGTATATTTTTTGTTATATTCCATGTCTCTACTTAATATGCTTAAGCTATTTAGGTACTTGAACATACAGAATGCAGTTATAATAAATGTTTTAATGTCTTTGTCTAATAATTATATTATCTGTGTCATTTCTAGATCACTTTCAATTGATTGATGTTTCTGTACTCATTTGGCATCATGCTTTTCTGCTTCTTTTCATGGATGGCAATTTTTGTTTGGATGCCCAACACTGTAATTTTATCTTATTGGGTTCTGGATATTTTAAAATATTAATTAATATTAAATAAATATTCTTGATCTTAGTTCTGGGATATGGTTACATCACTTTGGGGCAGTTTTACATATTAGAACTTATTTTGAAGCTTTGTTAGATGGTCAGTAAGTAGTATATGGATAATTTGGCCCAACTACTAAAACAAAACCTTTCTGATTACATGTCCTGTGAAAGATAAGATTTTCCATTCTGGCTGGTGACAAGAGGAATCTTCTCAGCCCTATGTGAAGCTCTAGGGACTTTTTACTGTGATTACTTTGTGTGGTTCTTTCACCAGCCTCAAGTAGTTCCTGTATACACATGCATTGATAAGTACTCAGCTAGATAATTCAGAGACCTTATGTAGCTATTTGAAGTTTTACACAGCTCTCTACTCTCTAATACTCTGTCTTGAAAAACTCTAGCTTGCCTTGGACTCCCTGAATTCTGAGCTCCATCTCCTCAACTCTGGAAGACCACTGGAATCCACCTGAATTCCCCCAAACTGTGAAATAATCTGGAATTTTCTTCAGGCAGGAACCAGAAAATTACTCTAGAGCTCACCTCATTTATTTCTTGTTCCTCAATGATAACCATCTCCATTGGCTAATTCTGAAATTACTGAGAACCATCTACTCATATGCTTTGTCTGTTCTTTACTCATTATTTCAGTCAGGAGAGCAATTCTTTCCCTGTTACTTTGGCTTGGCCAGAATTGTCTAATAATCAAAATTTTGCATTTTTATTGAGTATAATAACCTGCAGTAAGCTGCACAAATCTAGAAAATAGATGTATTAGTTTTCTATGGCTACCATAATAAATGCCACAGACTGGGTGGCTTAAATAATAGAAGTTAATTTTCTCACAATTCTGGAGGCCAGAAGTCTGACACCAAGGTGTTGGAAGGGTTGGTTTCTTCTGAGGTCTGTCTCCTCAGCTTGTAGATGGCTGCCTTCTTTCTGTGTCTTCACATGGTCTTCCACTGTGTATGCCTGTGTCCTAATCTTCTCCTCTCATAAGGACACCAGTCATAGAGCATTAGGGTCCACCTATATGACCTGTATTCTTTAATTACCTCTTTAAAGGCTCTATCTCCAAATACGGTCACATTCTAAGTAGTGGGGGTTAGGACTTCAACATATAAATTTTGAGGGAACACAATTCAGTCTATAACAGTAGAGTTTCTTAGAGCTGTGACTAATATAAACCCATGTAACTAATGTAACAAAGGAGAAACAGACATTACCAAAACTTCTGAAAATTCCAATGTGTCCCTTTCCATTCTTTTTCCCTTCCCCGTTCATGAAGGTAACCATTCTCCTGATTTCTAACATTACAATCATTTATACCTGTTACTGAACATCTTAGAAATAGAATTACACAGTACATATTATTTTGTGTCTTGATTCTTTCAATGAGCATGCTTTTAGGATTCTTCTATGTTTTTGTGTGAATCTAGAGTTTATTTCTTTAATTCTTAGCATTTTATGAATACATCACAATTTTTTTAATCTATTCTTTTTTGGTGTAAGTTTAAGTTGTTTCCAACAGTTTGTTATTATGAAGAGTTTTATAACGAACACTTTTACAAGTGTTTTGTGGACATATGTTTTTAATTATTTGGGGTAAATCCCTAGAAGAAAAGTTGCTGGATAATAAAGTACTATGTGTTTAGCTTTTTGAGAAAATGCCAATGTCTTCCCCACAAAGACTGTACTAAAGTAGACATTTTAACTAAAATGCATATCAAAAATGATCACAATTATAAAGCTATCAAAAAAGTAAAAAAAAATAATTTGCAGCATATAGGATAGGCCAGATTAATACCATTATAGAAAAAAAAAGGTTCTTCAAAATCAGTTAAAAACAGACATATTTAGATATAAAAAATATTAGCATGATCAGATTACACAAAATAAATAAATAACCAAAGCCATCGTAGATGTGCATGATAATTTACAAAGGTATTTTATCATGGTATAATTTATAAGAGCAAAAATTGAAAATAACAAATATCCAACAATATAGGGTGATTACATGTTATAATGTTCATAGAATGAATATCATGCATCCATTAAAAACCAAACTATCAAGCTGTTTAACATATTTTAATGACACATATCTTTGAAAATTGTTTAAAAGTCTGTAAATATAAACTGCATGATTCCAAATATACCTAACAAATATATATATAATGCATGATTATACATAAATATGATTAAGGCCATACATAAAATATCAATAACAATTATCTTTGACTAATAGGATTGTAGATATTATTATTTCTTCCTGGTATTTTCTAATATTTTAATAGTTTCTAATAGAAATGCATATTACATTTATATTCAGAGAAAAAGTAATAATGTTTCCTCCTCAAAAAATGTATGCAAAAGAATTTCTATATTACTTTTTAAATTTCAAAGACAGAAAATTTTCCATGAACTTTATAACATATATTACAGTCAACCTCTGGTGTCATTTGGCTCATTACATGCAAATTCAGTAGGAAGATGCCAAATGTTGCCGAGGCTTCATAATAGAATAGAATGAGAATTGTGTTAGAGCAAATGTCTTGCAACCCTAGGAAAGTACTCCCAAATTGTTTGTCAGTGAAAATAAATGTTTCTGCCTTTCAGCCTGAAAAGTGTCAGCCTAACCCTAACCACTCAGTAAGAGTGAATGCGTGGTGCAGAATAATAAGGCATGGGAGAAGTGGGGGAGACTTTGGGTATTCTGCTTTTTTTGGCCTTTAAAACACACACACACACACACACACACACACACACACACACACACATACATACACACACATACATAAAAAGAGGATGTATATGCATTACCTATACCCATATTTATGTTTTGTGCATATCTGAAACATAGGTGACCACAGTCACTTCTGTGCATGCACAAATATGTTAATTTTCACATTTAGTATTATGTACACATATATTAAAGCTATATATACTTATGTAGATATTTATTCTATGATGTAGAAAAACTAAATTCTAAGAATAATTAGTTCAATTCATAGCAGTATACATGGAAATAAATGAGGTCAATTACACTTATATTACTGTCCAGTTGTATTAGTTCTAAAATTTACTAGAATATATGTACATGTATTTTTGCATAAATTATTATTTTTTAGAATATATTGGGGTTTTAAAATTTATTTTATTTTATTATTTTATTATTTTTGGCCACACTGCACAGCATGCAGGATCTTAATTCCCCAACCAGGGATCAAACCCGTGCCCCCTGTAATAGAAGCATGGAGTCCTAACCACTGGACCACCAGGGAATTCCCTAAATTATTTAATATTTTTAAAATTCAGGGTTAATCTTTAAATAACTAGTTTATTAAATAATTATGAATGGTTAGAAGATAGCATAGTAAGAGTTATATTTTCTGTTTTAAAATACTTAGAAAAAAGATATCATATTATAAAATAATATTCAATTTTTCTAAATTCCATTGAGTCAATAGAAAGTGAAACTCTTAGTTCATAAATTGAATTTATCTTCAGAATGTCAATTGCTTTGGGTTCCCAAGCCCCTCTCAAAATCAAATTATTTTTTGGAATATGAATATATAATATAGTATTAAGAAATAATCCTTATAGTTTGGGCTAAAATAATATGACTAAAACATTTTCTAAGATTATTTGATAGAGGAAGCTTTAACGAATGCAAATTTATATTTTGATTGTGATAAAAATATAACCAGATCCAGCAACACAACATTATAATAATTTATAAGATTTTGTTTTATTCTTCCAAATGAAGAGATCTTCCTAATATACTCCAAACTTCATATATAATGCTTATAATTTTAAAAACCAGAATTGGAATAAGAATTTTTATAAATGGGTACACTTTTAGAGGAAAATAATTTCCTGATATTGATATTTTCTTAAAAACAAACAAAAAACCTGATGCTATTGCTCAGTACTTAGCTAGTGCTCATATCAAAATCCAAAAAATATTACTATATACATATAACAGATATAATGTGGAGAGCACCCAAAGAGGGTATTGAAATGGTTCACTGATGGTGGGTTCACTGTTTAATGGCCCAGTGTGATGAAGTTTTCATTTCAAGTTCCAATTCACATTCAAATTATTAACAGGGAAGATAAGATACTTCAAACATTTCTGGGGATATTAAGGCAGACTGAAACCTTCACTGGCTGAAACAAAAAAGTGGAGCCATAACGCGGAATGTATGGATACAGTATGCACCAGAGAAAAATGCATATAGCCCTAGCAGAACTCTACAAAGGTACTGGGTTTGGAATCTGAAGGTACCACGAAAAGCCCGGAAGACTGGCAATGAGAGCAGTAGGAAGGGACTGGTGGCGGTTTCTGTCTATGAAACAACTGCACCAGTCTGCTCTCCCACATGTCCCTTTCTCATCCATATTTCTCTCTCCTGTACTCCTCACCTTCAGAGTACAGGCAACCTGGCATATACTGCCAAGGAGAATCACACCCATACACCTCTGACAACACCCCCGCCCCCTCCACACAAACCACTTCTCTAAATAAATTGAAACAGTTGCATGAGCAGAAGTAGGACTGGAAGATTAAGATTATGTGCTAGGGTTCAAGCCTTGTCCATTCTGACATTTGGGAGTACCCCAGGATGATCCCAAATTGAAGCCTGAAGACCTGCCAACTTATGAAAGGTGCTGACAGGACTGCTGAAAGTCATAGTGTGAACACTTCATACAGAACTGGAGAGAACACTCAAATCACCCATTAGATAAATCAACCCAGTCCCACATTACTGAATACAAATAGACAACCAAGGGTCGACAGCTATGTGAAAACTAACAGTACAAACGATAAAGCTCAAGACAAAAAAAAAAAATACTGAAAGAAAAACTGACAATTCAGAAACTAGAAAAGATTATAAATAGTTTTAATTAGAATCATAAGATTGTAATAATACTTTATCCATTAAACAGGATAATGCTAAGAAAAAATAGAAAAAACATAAGTGTATAATTATATGATTACTAAAAAAATCAGAAGAAAGATGAAACAGCAAAAAAATGACTAAAAATATGAAAGATGCAGGGAACTATATTCAATATCCTGTAATAAACCATAATGGAAAGAATATGAAAAATAATATATATATATAGCTGAATCACTTTGCTGTACACCAGAAACTAATACAACATTGTAAATCAACTATACTTCAATAAAAAAGAGAAAAATATGAAAGAAAAGACACTATCATTCAAGATGATTATGTCCAATTAATAGGAATTGTGGAGAACAGAGAAAATGGAGAGAACAAAGTTACTAGATAATGGAAAAATTTCCTAGCTGAAAGAGTTGCAAGTGTTTGTATTGCTGCCAAATCAAGAAAAAGCCATATTAGTAAATTTTTTAGAGTTAAAGAAAAATAATAACCAACAACACTACAAACAGAAACAGTTCAAAGGAGTAACTTCTGGGAAGCAGTATTAGGTTGGTAGAATGAGGTTTGAATCATTTTTAATTATAAACCCTTCTGTTCTATTTGTTTTTTTTAAAGTGTATTAACTTCGAGAGGAAAATTAAAATAAATTTAAAAATGAATATATTAATCCAGTGGCACACTGAAGCTGGCTCACCCAGCCAAGGAGAGCCAATTATGAACTTCCCTCCCCAACTCTGCCTTCAGTGACATCAGATGGATACCTCAAAGTCAGCCATGATGGGAGAACTTCCATCATAGAAATCAGCAAATGTTGCCAATCGGGGCTTTATACTGGTGGGGAGGACTGGTTTACCAGCAGACCACTAATTATTCTGAAGTGGTCTTATAATGAAGAACAATATCCATGGTGGCTGCATTTATCATGTTAAAAAACCTATTAAGCATCCTTAGGTTTAGAATAGCACATTTATTTCATTCCTACTACTCTAAAGTAGAGAATGGTTTTATTAATGTGTCAATAAAAAAAAATTAAATCCCACAGAGAAATGTTATCAGCCTGAACATCTAAAGATCAATTTAAATCTACTCCAAAATGTATCTTCATTATTAGAATTTCATACAATGTAACATGTTACATAAAGTTCTTGTCTACTAAGACAGGGAATTTTCCAAATATCTATCATTTCAAAATAATATTTCATTTAGTTGCAAGAAAGGCTATGTGACTGATAACCAGCTTGCCCAGGCTGCAAAAATATAGGAATGAGGCCAGGTTTGCTGTTGCAGGGAGGCAGCAAGTGACTTTTGAATTTATGTATATGATTTTTAGTGGCATTTTTCTGTATTGAGAAACCAATTAAATGAAAAGATTATGCACGTAAGTGTAGAATGTATACAACTGAAAATATAATATCATATATACACCTATATATTAAAAAGTTAATGCTACTGTTGTAAAACCAAAACAGGTTTCCAACTCTAAAAATCAAAGGATACTTAAAAATACTCTATAATTGTATTTGAAACATCAAATTTGACTCAATTTTTACCTTTTCTTCAAAGAGATGAGTTTTTCCAGGTATTAATATCTTAGGATATCCTATTTTTCTCTAAATTTCCAGCATAACACTGGGGTTTCGACTTCTGCTGAAATTACCCACTGACTACGTAGAATATTCTTTGGTCATGGAGGAGATTAAGATGATGGTCAGCCCTTTGAAAATCTGGGTCTGTTAAGAATTAGAATCCCATATCGGTTGCATATACTGTTATATTTTGCAAGTCCAGAGTCTATCAGTATATATCACCTTGCTTGATACTAATATCATGACGCTTCACTTCTTTCATTTGTCTAAGCCTCTCACCCATATCTCTGAACTTATTTCAACAGAGCTTATGATGCACTTTGCTGCTTCTAGTTTGACTTTAACTTATGAGGGAATTTACTTGTGAAAATTCTGTATACTGCAAGAAATTTAAAAATGTATGTCCACCCTCACTCCCACAATTTGTTGCATTTTTTCCTGTACTATTTCCCATATTTCCTAAGCTATTCTTAATAGTATTTTGGGGGGAGTTGTGGCTGATTTCTCATTTAATTAAAACTGGTGGCTTATTTTATGTCTGTATGGTTTTGTGTGTGTCATTTTAGTTTTTAGGACTGCTTTTAGTATAGAAAATGAAATAAAACATTCAGTCTTCCATATTTGAGCAGAATTTTTATATATATCAATATTTGCAATTTCAGGAAGAGAAATATTTTATCAGAGAGACAAAAAAAGGACAGAAATGTCACTGAAGTTCTTGATCAGAAGTTGTAATTTCACTGACACATTAAATGTACATGCTTAACTCCTCAAACTTCAACCAGAATGATAGTAAGAAATAGACAAAAATCCCCCCAAGTCATAGACAAGAGCAATAGCAGTGGAGAGAAGATGAAATTTTGGAAAGTGCAAAGCATATGAATGCTAACTGATCTAACAGTCCAGAGAAGGCTGAAACCAAACAGCTTGCAGCAGTAACATGCACAAGAAGCAAGTCAGTTCTTTCTCCCAGATGCTGGAAATATGGTGACTATGAAGCATTGAGTAAAGCTGAAAATTGGTAGAGTCACTGAAACTTTCCATCAGCAACAGTTAAGACTCTCTCGACTCCCTGATGTCCCTCCCCAGCATATGCAACCTCCTTGGCAGAAGGTAAATGTTTACACTCTGAAGACATTGAACCATCGTGGACACGGCCTCAAGGATTCCAGGCACAGATGAGAGGAAGGGTGAGAATCTTCAGTCACCTTCCCCCTTCAACCAAAGCAGGTCACTGGACGCTTCTCCAGAAGACACAAATCAGCCTATAAAGAAAACACCTGTAGATACTAACCTTTTGAGTTTCCCCCATGATGAGGTCTCCTGGACAAGCCCCTACATATTCTCTAGCTATAAGGCACTGTAGTAAAACTTTAACATTCTGAGGAAAAGTCATTTTTGACCTAGGAATTTTCTCAAATAATCAAGTATGAAGAATAAAGACATTTTTAGATTTTCAAATTCTCAAAACCTTCTTCCAGTTTGACTTCTTTCTCATAAAATCAATGTTGGAGGATGGCAGAATATGCCACCCTAAAATATTATATGCCTCTTTGGCATAAGAATTATTTTGAGTTGAAGGCACTTAAAAACAGCAAATGCAGGGAGAGGCTTTCTCTGAATTCCCCTTATCTGCCTAAAGAAGAATGTTACAAAAGGAACTCAACCGACATAAATCCCCTCCCCAGGAATTTCCTCAACAAAGGAAGATTGACTTGTCACAGGATAGGAGACTAGACAACAAAACCACACCCAGACAAACTTTCTCACAAACTACCATATCTCCCGTCTATTCTTCTAAGGGCCCATTCATCGCTCCTAAAAATCATTTATTGTCTCTCCTAAGTGGTCTACTCCCCCTACCTTTCCCCTATTACAACAATATATAAGCTCTCAAATCTTACTGCATCTTAGGGTATTCACTTTTTTTCCCAGTAATGTCTTGTGCACGCAATATCAAAAAATGAATAAATTTGTATAACTTCTCTCACGTTAATGTGCCTGTTTTCAGCTTATTTCATAGACCTAACTATTGAACCTAGAGCGTTAAAGGAAAAAGTCTTTCCTCTCCACAACGTGCAGCACCAAAATGATGGGATAAATCAAGAGAGAATAAAATATGGTGTCCAGGAAATGGGATTCAATAAAGAGGGGCCAAGAAATCTTCTAGGAAATTGCCAAAAGGAGGCTCGAGACAGCAGCTGTGCAGCCAACCCAGAGAGCAAGTGGTCCAGACTAGAACAGGAGAACCGAGGGCTGCAGGGATGATGTCTGTCTCCAAGAGGAAAGAAGACTGTACAAAGAAGGAAATATTATCACAACTTGCTTCAGCTAAAAACAGAATTTCATCATAGGAGGTAAATACTGAATATTGAATTAGTGAAAAATTATGATATAATTATAAATTGGTAGGCTGGAGGGAAAGAAAATGTCTGAGTGGGTGGAGGAAGAGAGTGGCAATTTAAGCAAGGTAGCTCTTCTATATTAACAAATGAATAAACAGTTTAAAGTAGAAAAATCAATTTTAAATGGAGGTTATTTAAAAATGTGGAGGTAAATAACAGGGAAAAGGCAAAGCTGCTTGATTCCAGAGAATGAATATTTGAGGTGGGGAGGATTAGAACACAAAAATGCAATTTTATTATTTTTATAACTGGAGTATTCTTCATTTTAAAATATATATGTGGATGACCTGGTTAATTATAACATTTGTAACAAGTAAAAAAATTAAGATTATCTATATCGATATATTTAAGAAAACACTTTAAAGCCCAAAGGTGCGAAAAAAGTGACGTAGAAAATCAGACATTTGGAAATTAGAACATAATAAGATGAATTGATAATTCGCAAATCTACCTTTAGGCAGTTTTTTTTAATGTTAATGGTCTATTAATAGGCACTAAATTAATAATAATTATTTGACTCTGTTTCTCCATAATTTTGAAAGCATATAAAATTATATGTATTTTTGTTGTCTGTTTGTTATAAGCGTTTTAGAATATATTCAAGCTCTATTTACAAACCTCTCTAAAATTTGAATCTGGAATTATAATTGTGGTAGACAGAAAGATGTGCCATCCAGATCCCCATTTCAAGCCATGTCCAGCACTGGGGGAGTGTTACCAGCTATCAGCTTCTTCAGTGTCGGCCTCAGCTGCAGAGGGCCACCTTGCCCAAGGTCATACCCTTCCAAGGCCAGCAACTGAGAGAGACAGAGGTTTAAGGCAAGACCATTTTAGTCCAGTGAGGGGCATAACCCCACTGGGTTGGCTGAGGCTTTGTCAGTTTTTCCCTGAGCCCAGTCCTTATCTCTCTCTTTCACAGCTACTGACAGGACCACCTCTAGGGATATGCGGCCAAGAGCAAATATTTTTTTGTGAGGCTCCTGTTTATATGTTGCATATATGTAACCTATAAACATATATGTTTACATGTTAACAATATACCATATATTGTTTAAACGAAAGATTTTATTTAAAATACATTGTCTCATGTCTCAGTATCCAGGCTTCATCTCTTCATGCTCAGATTCTGGAACTATCTTCTTGTTCTTTACTTTCAAATGTGCCACTCATGGCTAATTTCTTTTATCCAGTCATAGGAAAAAATATAGCTATACTATTATGACTTCACAATGCCATCCCTCTTCAGAACTTATTTATATTGAACAATATAGATATTCTTGGCTCTGCAGCTCTCTAATCTGTTTATTATTTGATGCCCACATTATTGCTCATGACAATACATCATCCATCGTGAATACTGGCTTCCAATGACAGTCTCAAGTGATACTGTGATGCTTCATTGACATTGACCACAAATGAAAGTCTTACACAGAGCATGCAGAAAAGCATGAACAATAATTTATTTTGTGGTCATGTTAACTTTACCACTTGGAATAGTGACACATAAATGTGAAGCAACACATTACACCATAGAATTAGCATAAATGTGAAACAATACATTTTCAAACATGACTACTGTTGAACTCATTAGGTCATAATCACTACTACACACCACCACTAGCAGAGAAGACAGGCAGGAAGCCTCTGACCATGCTACTCATGCAAGGAATGTTTGTCCTTGATCAGGCATGGCTTAAGGCTGACTCAGAAGCCTATAATACAACCACATGGATTAGACAAAAGAAAGGCCATCAACTGGAAGAGCCCATCGGCTCTGTGCAGCACAGTCTCAAAAGCCCTCAAAGAAGACAGGCCCTGCCATCCTGGAAGACTGCCTGAAAGTATGCTTCCGAGCCTGAGGAGGAGATGGGTGACCATCCTTGGATGTTACAAACTAGGATTAGCACAGCAAATCAGAAGATGGACAGGAAAGAACACATTCATAGATGGACAAGAGCCTACACCCAGATCCCTAAATTGTCCAATGTCCAGATTGAGATGTCACCCCAAATCAGCATGTCAGGACCATTACGACAGCCCAATCCTGTGGGCTGTCTATGGAAGAATTACCATATCAGTAAGCAAGAGCAATTTCCTGACCAGGCCACCTTCCTGGAACCAGGATCCTTATATTGGGGTCCTGAAAAACCCCACAGGCACAAATTCAGGAGCTCCTCAGGGCATCTGGTTGAATCTACACTCAGGAGAGAGGATCAGAGAAGACCCCCAAAAAGGAGAAATGGGGATGCCAAGTATGTTGTCCGGCAGATGGCATTGTCAGCCCCAGACATTCTCAGATACCAAAGGAGGACTTAAAAATCTCAAGAAAGTCACTCCAAATGGTAGAACCCTCTGAGGCTCAGGGCAAGAGCAGGAGGCCAATTTGTCTGAGGATAAGGGTGAAACTGGCTGCTGATCCTTAATAAAGATACCAAAACTCCTTCTGAGTAACTGCTTCCAGACAACACTGCTTTGAGAATAATCTATCTGGGAAGTTATGTAGAATAATCAAAAGTTGTTTAAATTATTAATAAAAGCAAAATTTGTGTGGATTGCTTTGTTGTTGTAGTTTTGAAAATTTTTGTTTCCAAGGGAATTGAGGCAGTATCAGTCTCCTAGGGCTGCTCTAACAAAGTACCACTAAGTGGGTGGCTTAAAAGAGAAGAAACTTATTCTCTCACAGTGCTGGAGGCTGGAAGTCTAAAATCAAGGTGTGGGCAAGGCCAGTTCCTTCTAGAGGCTGTGAAGGAGAAACTGTCCTGTGACCGTCTCTTTTGACTCTCTCCTAACTTCTGGTGGTTGTTTGCAGTCCTTCTCATAACTTGGCTTGAGGCAGCATAACTCCAATCTCTGTCCTCATTGTCACATTCTGTTCTCCCTGTATGACTCTGTGTGTGTGCGTGTGTGTGTGTGTGTGTGTGTGTATCTCTTCTCTTCTTATAAGGACACTAGTCACATTGGAATTGCCCCATCCTAATCCAGAATGACTTCAATTTGATTACAATTGCAAAGATTTTATTTCCAAATATGACCACATTCATAGGTACCAGAAATTAGGACTTTAACATATCTTTTGGGGGGACACAATTCAACCTGAAACAAACATTATTCTATAAAAACATGTTTGCTCTAATTTCATTTTCTTATATAGATTTTACAGGAGAGTTGAATACAAAGACATTCTACGGAGGTGAAGAGAGATTGTTTCTAGGAGTAAATGTTAAAATTCTGAGACATAGTTTTAATTATAGCTCAAGGACAAAATGTTAAGTCAATAAGAAACTGTAAGAGGATGAGTTGGCATAAAATTACAAGCTTTATATTCAACATTTCAGGAATGTTTCTAACGTAAAAAGTGATAGTAGATTAGAATGCACTAAATAAATTCAGAAACATGAAAATCAATTATGTTGAAACTTTTTCTATTTTTCCCATTTAATGAAAAAGCAACCATTTTATTTTCTTGAAAAAAATTCTCCCCACCTAATATAAACATCGCTCAATGCTTATACTCAAAGGTCAACTCGAAGGGAGATTTTCTCACATCCCACACTACCTCACAGTTTGCTTTAAGTGGCCCCCCTAATGTGATTATTACATTGTATTTTTAAGTATGTCACCCAACTAGACTTTGAGTTCTTTGAGGACAGGGACTTCCTTATTTCTGTAATTCCACCATCTTTAATAATGCCTGACACATATTAATAGCTAAGTAGATATTCTAGAATCAATTAATAAATGAGTGTATAAATCCATGATTGAAAGACCTATGAGTAATGATAAATCAACCGTTAACCCAGGGGCATTCCTCAGAAAGTAAAAAATGTAGATCATTTTCTTTAAAAGTAAAAAAGCTTTAATGTCAGTTCATATTTCAAGGAAAACAATGAAATATTACAAAAGATCTTGGGCTTCATTTTGTTATCAAGCCTTAGTAAAATGTATGGGCACCTATTAAAGAAAAAAATGATTGGGCCTTAGTGATGAATTGATTATTTTTATTATTCCATTACTTAAATACACAAAAAACTAGGTATAACTTTTCACAGCTGATGTGAATTTCAGAGTATAATTTCATGTGAGCAAGAAATGTATCTTCTTTATCTTTCTCTGTCTTAACTGAGCTTCTTTGAGCATAATTTCTTAGGTTGTCCCATTTTATAACAGCACTGGAGATAAGACCATAAGAACCTAAATATCTTCTGGCATCACTAAAATAATTCATTAATAGTTCACAGAAGTCTCAATAAAAACTTTTGGTTCCTGTTCTGTGGCCTATTTTGGTTCAGTAGCTCTCTTTCTGCTACTTCTGTTCCATTATCGGGAACATAGGAATCATTGGGCAATTCCTACTCCATGCTGAAGGGCTGAAGCTGTGATGTTGTCTGTCTAGACACACCATGCAGCAGTTTCTTTTCTGGAATCTTGTCACATCCCTAGGGCTATACTTAGGAAATGGGGCACAGATCTCTTGTGTTCTTGGGCCACGCAAAATTAGTTGGAGGTAAGGGAAAGGGAGTAGGTCCTGCTCTTAACACATTATGTTTCTCCACTGTGATTTAACTATTCCAGGAACCTTTTCTGCTCACTTAAGTGCCAAAGTTCTCCTAACTTCTCTTTTTCCTCTTTCTCTAATTTTCTGTCATATTTTCCCCCACTGGGCAGAAGTACAGCACCAAACTACTCCAACTGTGATAATGGCAACAGGAAAAAGGGACTGCCATGGTAAAAAAAAATCAGTTAATATTTCAATAATTTCTTTGATTCACATCTTATGCTTGTGTTAGGCAGAGCAGATGCACAAGCATGGATGGCTCAGGAAGCACTCCGTATGAGAGCAAGGGGACAGGAAGCTACTGAGGGAAGCAGGGGTTGGAAGTAGGGGGTCAAAGTACAGAGGAATTTAGTTTTCATCTTTCCATAACAGGAAGTTGTCAATATGATAGTAAAATATAAATGCTACATGGTAGCTTTTCCTGTTTTGAAAGAATTTAGTGATTTTGGAGGATGAATTGGAAGTAGGAGAAATCAGTAGGAGGCTACTGAGTCCAGGTAAGAAATCAGGAAGACCTAACTTAAGTAACTTTTACAATGATTCAAATAACATGGATATCTACAAATACAAACTACTTATTTATTGGTTAGATATTTATTTAGTTCATTTCATGATTATATACAAGTTATGTTTTGCAGAAAATAAGTCATCTTAGATATTTACTTCGAATAAAAAATCAATTTACTTCTAAGTGATAAAATTTGAATATGATTATTAAGAGCCTTTAAAGACCCTTGATGCTGATAATAAGGGAACTATTATAATTTATCACACTAACACAGCTTTAGAACAGCATCTGTGATTAACCTAGAAAAATGTGTAGATTACTTATATTATCAAAATGATTACATCCATCATAGTAAAATAACTTAATGGGATTCCATTTTAGGAATGCATAATAATTAATTATCTGGGTTATTAGCACAATTAGCATAGACTTGTATCTGTATTATCATAAATAATTTCAATTTTATAAATTATATTACACTTTAGATCTATGAGAACTGAGAAAGTTAAAAATTAAAAATAATGACATTATGCTAAATTTTGATAGAACTAACTTTTTTAGTGAAGTAAACCGTAATTATAATATTTTTATATTATTTAGCCTAAACCTTCATTGAGAATAAAATATTCATTTAGGAAAGTCAACTGCATGGAGGGCAGCATTACAAGTGAATACCATGGGTGCATTTCCTCAGCAGCCATGCACTCCTCAATAAACCACAATGTGAGAAATAATCTCTTGGTTTCTTTCGGACTGCTTATACTGAATTTACTATGGACCATCTAATTTCCCTATCAGCCTCTTTAACATCCTCATATTATTGAACTCTTTGCAAAAGATTGGCCACTCCATCTTTTCAACTCTCTCTTCTATCTTGGGTTTTGCAATACCATTCTGCCCTGGCTCTCTATCATACTCACAGTCAACCTGCCTGGCTTCATTCACTACTTCTACCTTCCTTTATAGAATCCTGATTTTGGTCCAGGTATTGAACTCTCCTCCATATAGCAATATGCTTTGTGACCAAAGCTATAAGGGAAAACTCAACAGTCCAGAGAGGATTTCTTTTTCTTTCCTATTGTGTATACATTTGCTGCTGCAATCATTTCATAAACATTAAGGGGATCAGCCTAATTGTAAAACAGAAAGATGATGTGACAGAGATTCTATGTGCTTACTAACCTCAGCATATGTTGCCCAGTCTACACTGCAGCTAATTCAATACCATATGACTAAGTTCTGGAGATGTGTAATACTCCCAGGGCTGGCCATGAAACCCTCACAGGGATATTTCACTCTTTTTTAACTCTACTCAGAACCTCAAAGGTCATGTGTTAAAGATGGCTGAGTTACAAAAGTAAATCCTAACTCGCTGAGATTTCCTGAGTCAACATTTGGAAAAAAGATGCCCAGGAAAGCTATCCAAATAGGAAAATCTCCATTGTCCAGGTTTTAGTGAGAAAAAAAATTTTATTGTATAAGTCCATGAAGATCAAAATTGCCTAAGGACATGTATAAGAATGGATTGGAGGCAGAGTTATAAAAGAGATATCTGGAGAGCTAGCTTGGAGGTCCCTTTCTCAAAGTACTACATCCAGAGTAGAGAATGACTCAGCCACATTTACCATACTACATGTTTGGAGTAGAATCAGTACATTTATATACCAGCTTATCCAAAAGTTTAGTTTGTTTTTTGTTTAAATTACGCTCTACCCCCTTTATATGCATTTCTGCCTATTATTGACTTTACGATGCCATTGAAAATTTGTTTCATCATTGCAGTAACAGATTTTTTTTTTTTTTTTGCCACACCATGCAGCTTGTGGGACCTTAGTTCCCCAACCAGGGATTGAACCCAGGCCCACAGCAGTGAAAGCTCAGGGTCCTAACCACTGGACCATCAGGGAATTCCCGCAATAACAGAGTTTAACTCTAATTTTCATATATTAAAAGCCATTTTATATATTAAAAGCCATTTATATATTAAAAGCCTAATCAAGCTAAAATATAATCTGTACTTCTCTGTAACAAAAATGTAATAGTATTTTATTTCATTTTTCTCCTAAACGTGAAAGGAAAATTACACATCTATAATGTTTTATTGGGCTTCACAAATAAAACAAAACTTAGAATCAAAGTATTGTGAGTACAAATATTTTAATAAAAAATAAAAGTTTGGAAAAAGT
The DNA here is from genome assembly GCF_003031525.2 of Neophocaena asiaeorientalis asiaeorientalis. Classification (NCBI taxonomy): domain Eukaryota; kingdom Metazoa; phylum Chordata; class Mammalia; order Artiodactyla; family Phocoenidae; genus Neophocaena; species Neophocaena asiaeorientalis. The sequence continues at coordinate 10,078,031 of NW_020175039.1, forward strand.
ATACTGTATTTTTATATTTATAGATTAGTTCCTCTATTTTATATAGCCCTAATCTATTACTTTATGTCTATCAAAGATGAGACTAGAATGAACATGAGACCCTAAAGGAAACACAACATTGTACTTTTGAAAGGTAAGAAGTATCTCCAGAATAATTTAAGCTTGATGGTAGAAAAATTTTAATTTAAAATACAGTACTAGGAAAGTATTACTATGTCAAGGATAAGAAATCCCAGGGAAAAATGAATCATGATATAATGGCCCTTTCTAAGCAGCAACAATCCATTTCGATGTGCTTTGGGTTTAAAGAAAAATTTTAAAATAAAAGAAATAATAATTATACAGTAGAAGAACCTTACATTTGTTTCCTTAAATCAAATTTTGCTTTTAGAACTAGTTTACTTCAAAACACTACAATCAAAAATGCAGGATTATAGTTTAAGAAGACACTAAGTGATTTATTTAAATATATTTATTTTCTGAATCTGGAAACAATGGTATTTTCTCTGAAATTGGCCTTCAAATCATGTTAGCTTTTGACTGATATTTCAAAAGTAGTGGCATTTGAAATTCATTCCTGCTCGAAAATCCAGGTCCCTACCTGAGCTGTCCGTCCTGGTTTAGTTGACATAAAAAGCTAATAACATCATATGAAATTGTTCTCTCCAGTCAGTCTGAATATAAGTCAATGTGTAAATATCTGAATACCAAATAAGATAGCTTTGCACAAAAGAGACAAATTATTAAAAATAAGTTGAGCTTTGAGGTTTAAACTATGAAGAAAAGAAACACAGTACTATGAAGGGAATAATGTGGATTATTCCCTAGTGGATCAGAGAAGTTCTTTCTGTATGAAACATACCTGAGAATTATGTATGGATTAACTGAGCTCATTGTATTCAATTTTTCATTTCCAATTCACTAATTAAGGCCAATTTCGTTTTGCCACTATCTCCATGAAAAAGTGACTCTGTAATATTTAAGGTGACTTGTAATATTGCAGGTATATTTTTAGACCAAATCAACTTGACCTCGCAGTGGCATTCAGGATTGTTGACCATGTCTCCCATTTAGTTTTCCATGACATATTGCTTTCTGAATTCAGTGGTCCTATCTGCCTATCCTTTTACTTTCTTCTTTCACATCCTTTTGACTTACTCATTAAATGAGTAATTCAAGCTCCATTTTAAGGTCTTCTACTCTTTTCCCTCTTTCCCTCAAACATTTCCTCCATCCTGATTATTTACTGTCATATATATATGAAGATGAATCACATCTTTAATCTTTAGTCTATTCTCACCTCTGAACTCCAGATCCATATTAGTTTGATGTCTCACAGGCACATACAACTCACAGGCTCACAGGTATCACATTGACCACCTCCACCCAAACTTTGTCCTCTGTGAAATGCACCACCAACAACCCATTTTGAGGTTTTACAGAGGACAATATAACAAAGAGCATGTACCATTTCTAAGAATAAGGGTATAGTTATATCATCAACATCTAAAATATGCTTGTTATTCTATCCATTATACACTCAAATTCCACTGAACATCTTTTAAGTTACAACCAAATAGAAAACTATAAACCATTAAAGGGCTATATATACTAAAACTGCTCATCTCTTTTTCTTCTCTGTTTTTGACCTTAATTCTTATAATTGCACTAAAGATTTCAGGCAAAGGTTTAATAAGTCATAGTGAATTCCTTGGAGATATTTATGAACCATGTTTATGATGTGGTAAATATTTTGGTCTCCTCCACCTAGAAATATTTATAGAAAATATCAACAGTCAGTCAAAGGCTGTGGGAATTCTAATTATTACTTTCATTTATCATTTAAATTACTGGAGAAAAGCACACAATGTGATGTATACTGTTTCTATTTAGTAAGCTTAAAGTGTAAATCGTTTATTTTTCCTGAAGATCTTGCTCCATTCAAATGAGTAATCTACTTCTCTATCTAAAACTGTCATTTCTTACAATGCGTTACTGTTACTTTTTTTAAAAAATGAAGGAGTAAAGAATGATCAGATCTGAAAAAAGACTTAGTTCTAGAATCACAGAGGTTAGAGCCTAAGCAGATGGCAACAGAGATTCAGGTGGCACAGCAAGTCATATTGACCACAAATTACCAGTTTTCAGTCAAACAGCATCAGAATTCAAAGGTGAAGCTCAATAGGTGTACAATACTTACAGGTCCAGGTTAGTAATTGAAGAATGGCTTAACTCTATTTTTGTATGTAAAAGGAGCCCTGTCTCAGGTCACTACATTGGTGAGAGGAGACCCGGTCAGAGGAAGATAGAGACAGCAGATGGGCAGAACATCTACTGAGTATATATCATGTTCCAGGAATAATGCCATGTACTATTATGTAGACCATTTCATTGGATCCTTACAGCCTGGGAAGTGTTTTCTTTTTCTTGATCTGTCCAGGTCATAGACCAATGTCCCGAGTACATTTGACAAGTGTTGCCAAATAAATGGCTGCATGCATGATTACCTGTGGCAATTTCCTTTTTACTACATAATGCTAAATATTACAAGAGGACCTTCAAAACTAGTAACAGAGAAAACACCCAGAGACACTAGTTGGAACCCATGGGAATATACTACAACTTAGGGAACAAGGGACTGGTTAGCACTGATTACCATGAAACCTAGCAGAGATGGGAAACTGCATCATGTAGTTGAGACTTGTTCAGCATCCATTCCTTTTAACAACAACCAGGCTTTTTATTTTTTTTGGAGCCGCCCACCCTTTATTATCAGCTATGTGGATTGATACCATCCCCATCTTAAGTACTGATTTTTTTTTTTTTTTTTTTTTTTTTTTGCGGTACGCTGGCCTCTCACTGCTGTGGCCTCTACCGTTACGGAGCACAGGCTCCGGACGCGCAGGCTCAGCGGCCATGGCTCACGGGCCCAGCGGCTCCGCGGCATGTGGTATCTTCCTGGACCGGGGCGCGAACCCGTGTCCCCTGCATCGGCAGGCGGACTCTCAACCACTGCGCCACCAGGGAAGCCCAGTACTGATTTTTTTATATCAGGATAGTGGCCATTTTCCTCGTCACAATATTCAACCATGGGACGGCACTTAATCCAACCAGTCAATGAGACACAGGGTAGTACTTGCCTAAACTTGCAGGAAAGAGAACTTCCATTCTCTTTCTTTAAGAGCTATGGAAGGAGACCCTTCCCTAGATGGCGTTGTGAAAGAATATGAAGTCTAGAACCACTTCAGCTATTTTGCTCCACTGAAAGGAGAACCTGGAGTCTGAGGATAATGCTAATACAAAAGGCAGAATAAAAAAAAAACAGTGAAATCAGGTACTTAGTGATATTTTTAAACACCGAATTAAGCTTGACCTGAAGCCACTCCTACTTCTGATCTTCTCAGTTTATTGATCCAATAACTCCCTTTCATCTTTTAACCAACTTATGTTGTATTTTTCAGTCACTTTCAACATAAAGTATCCCAACTTATACTGGTGGCAGATGGGATCTCAGCATGGCTCAGCTGATAAGCAGTCTCCAAAATGGCCATCAGGAGAGTTATTTAATGAGTCCCAGTGCAGAAACTGACAGGGTGACATCAAGTGATACCTACGTTATAAGTGGATAATATAATTTTAAAAGTTGGCTATATGCATAGCACAGGGAGATCAGCTCGGCACTTTGTGTCCACCTAGAGGGGTGGGATGGGGGGGTGGGAGGGAGATGCAAGAGGGAGAAGATATGGGGATATATGTATAGCTGATTCACTTTGCTATAAAGCAGAAACTAACACACCATTGTAAAGCAATTATACTCCAGTAAAGATGTTAAAAAAATAATAAAAATAATAAAAATATGAAAGTTGGCTCTAGAAATATGACTGCACACAAAATATTCACTCAATCCATGCATTCATTCCTTCAACACACACCAGGCACCTCCTGTATGTCAGGGGCTGTTCATGATCGACACGGTCTGTTTTCTCAAGAGTCCTTGCTAAGGGTTTGGGAGACATAAACATATAAATATATCATCTTTGGGATTTAATAGGACCTGTTCTGTATGCCCCTTTATTATATTATGCATCTAGTACCAAGAGGGCAGAAAGGAGGTTTGATTTATAGGTGAGGGTTTCTTTAGGTTTCTTGATATTTACAAATAGAAAAAGGTGGGAAATACATTCCAGTCAAAGGAACATGCTAAGACATGAACATCTGAAAAGACTTCACTGAGTCTAGAGCATAGTGGTATAGAGGCTAGCGGTACAGTAAGAGATAGAAAAATAGGCTGGAGCTAGATTGGGAAGAGCCAAGTGTGTCTTGAGGGCTTAAAATATAATTAAAAATTTTAAAGCAGAAATAAGATATCAGATCACTTTAGAAAGATTACTGTAATGGCAGTAAAGAGGATAAATTAAAGTTGAAGGAACAACTGGAGGTAGAGAGACCAGTAGGAGGCTGTTGGGGGAGCCTAAGTGACAGTTGATGGACTGTGAGAAATGAATAGTGCACAACTCATTTTGGATACAGAATACACAGACTTAAGTGACTGATTAAATGTGATAGTAAGTGGTCAGGAGGACCTAAGATTCACAGATCATCTTAGGTAACTATATGGATGATAATGAACGACACAAACCAAAATGGGAGAAAGAAGAAGGTGAAGGTGGAGGGGAGGGGATGGTAGAAGAGGGAATTGGCTTTGAGAACTACTAAGTTTGATGTGCTCACAAGACACGCAAGTTGAAGTGTCCTATTTTATGAGGTACTCTGAGTTACTAGCAATTGCCTTGGGATGATGTCAGTAATTTTAAATTAAGGTTGGATTCAAAGTACAAATATTATTCCATATGTTGGATGTATACGTCTAATAAAATGTTTTATTATTTCCCTTAGATTATAAAACACTATTGATAGTGGGCACCTAAAAAATTGCCAAAATTAGTTTAAGATTTAAACCTACTGGCACAAGCACTGATATTTACAGCTCATTCACTATATAACTATGGACAGCAAGAAAAACATAAATTATGGGATACCATTTCATGTGCATCGATTTAGTACGGATTAAAGACAAGGTCTTGGCAAGTTTAGCTGAGACACCCCAAGGAATGACAAAAATTGCTGAAACCACTGATTACTTGTACTGCATCAAATCTTGTCATCTCTTTTAAACTGAATTATTAGTATATGTGTGAATATGATATAGTTTGAAACACTAAATTGTTAAAAAGAAAAAGAAATATATTGATACTTGTCCTAAACCATCTTGCCTGACATTCTGTATTACAAAGATTAACCTCTGCTTTTAACTTCCATTTCCTTTTCTATTACACAGTAGATAATAGGAAATACTAGTAAGCAGCTAAGCAAGAAAGAGTGAGAGATAGATTTCATATTTATTGGAAAATTATTATTGCATTATCATTCCATGAAATTTGACTTTCCTCATCATAATAATATACTCCAGAAAAAGTTTTATGTAAAAACTGAAGGACTAGTTGTTTGTTTGTTTTTTTTCCAAAAAGTGAAGCTATGTCCTAAGGGAGACTAGCATAATTTCATTTTTACCAACCTTAGTTAATAAGTGGGATTTTTATGCATTGTTGGTGCTACATATAATTGCTATATATAATTATAATATGTCCAACAATACCTTCTTGTAGGTCACTGTGGTTATTATTATGGATCTGGATAATTAAAACAGAATGAAAAACTGTTATAGCCCCAGAAGGGTAACTGTCAGTATCTCTGTGAGTCTGTGCAGCACTGGAACTGAAAATGCTTTGTGCATCATCTGTGACCAATGAAAAGACCTTTCCATAATTTTAGCTGTAAGTTGATCCACAAAACAAATCAGGGCACCTTCTGGAAGATGACAGCTGCTCAACAAATCCAAAGTGCCTAAACAAACTTAGTTTAAAGCTGAAGACAGATACGTGCAAAGGCACTAAAGACAATCTGAAACAAATTGAAAATCTAATCTCCTAATTAAATGATGTATTTATTTATGGAACACACCTAAAAAGATAAATGGGTCATAAAAATATATGTTTACATTTACTGTAAATTCATGTACCTTTTCCTTCTTAAAAGTTTAGGCCATAAATATTATCATTATTTAATGGAAGCTAACTGAATACCTTAGTACTTTGACAGTAAATTACAAAACCAGCACAATATATCTTCATATTATAGAAAATGTTTTAAAGTATTCTGTCCACTACTTGTAAGAAATGATTACAAACATTTTTATTTGAATATAATTATTACCCTTCTAAGGAGAATTTTTTGATGCTTCAAGAAACTATAAGTTATTTTCCTTTGATAATTCAAAGTTTAAATATATACTTTGCTCTAATATATTGCTTGTCTGTTTGGGGATAAAAACAGCATAAAAATTACACTATGACTTAAGCTTATTATAAATATACATTGTAAAATGCCAGTTATATGTATAGTTATAAAAAGGATTTAATATTTAATTTGGAAACTCACATTTTAGAATATAATCATGGTTTTTATAAACATATATAATTTATAGCCAGAACAAGATGAGAAATATTGACCCATGCTAAAAAATTACATTTCTATAACACCCATTTTTTTTGCATTAAAAGGTACTTAGTCACTTTTTCCATTTCTGGTGACTGCTTCCATGGAAGTGCATGGAATAGTACTGACATGAACCTAACTACTTGCCAGGAAGCACACATAGCTATGAACTGTGTTCACAGGAGAATCTAAGGGTCCCATCCACATCTAAGTCCACTTGGAAGTTTAATAGGCCTCCCAAACTTAACATGCCAAACCCCACATTCCAAACCTGGCTCTCCCTTAGCCTTGAAATTAACGGCCACTCTCTCTTCACTGGCTCTGACCATAAACCTTGAAGTCAACCCTAATTGCCCTCTCTCTCACCCGACATCCTGCCAACCCAAAAATCCTGCTCACTCTCTCATCAAAAAAATTCTTACCACTTAGTCTCTATAACACTATCATCCTAGGCCAGGAAATCTTTACAGTTCTCTTGAATTATTGAAATAGCTCCTAACTAGTCTGCCAGCTTCTACCCTTAACCCCCATTGACAGTCTAATTTCCATACAGTAGTCAGAGCATCTTGTTGTTATATAAGCCAAATTGCATAATTCTTCTCAAAATCCTCTAATAACTTTCCAACATTCTCAGAATAAAATTCACAATCCTCTTTACTATGATCTATAAGGCCCTAAGTCACACTCTCTCTGGTCCCCAAATACCTAACTTAGTTTTCTCCTCCTCTTCTGCAAGCTCACTTACTCTGTTTATACTGGACTCCTTGTTGGAACATTTTGGACACGTTCCCACCTCAAGAGCTTTGCATTCGTTGTTCTCTCACCTCTAACCGTCTTCCTTATTCTCTGCATGTATCACTTCCTCACCCACTTCAGGTTTTCATTATGCATCACCTTCTCAGAACAGCCCTGGCCTCTGTGTTTAACCTCAAGCTACCCTCTATTCCATTTTCCTCTGTCTGCTTTGTGTTTCTCTATAGTACTATGGTCATCAAACATACTATAGCATATACGTGTTCACTACTGGTTTATTACTTGTTCCCTGTAACACATGTAAGCTTCCTGGGAACAGATTTCTATGTATTTAATTAATTGTCCAGAATAGTGTCTGATAAATGCTCAATAAATTTTTGTAGAATGAATGTGAAAGTACCTTCAGTCTGTTTTTTTTAAAATTCCACTCATCTTATAGAGCCTAACTCATCCCTTTTCACAAAAATATAGTGCATTAGTCAGGGCAATTAAAGCAGTACCTCACACAAAGCATGATGAAGGTTGGAGAACTCTCCAAGCACACATGACTCAGAGATCCACGTGCCTTCTAGCACACAGTTTGTCACTTTCAAAGTCCTCTGATTCCAGCTATGAGGATGAAGTCAGAGACAGCAGAGAATCCCAATGGGAGTCTTAAGGGTTAACACACTTCAGAAGAATGGGAGATAAGATCTTCCAGTGGGCCCAGGGAGGAGGAAACTGAATTGGTGAGAATCTAGCTAGTCTCTAGCCACTCATAAACTAGAAAAATACTAAGATTTCATGTACTTTTTCATTTTTATAAAGTACTTTAAAATTTATGCTGCATGCCTACTAAAAACCATGGTGGAAATTAAGTAGAATGATAGGACTGACAGTGACCAGAGGAATGAGGAGTAAAACATTAGTCACATATTTCAGGAACTGCCTCTCCAAGGAGGTGATATTTGAACTGAGATTTTAGAGATAAGAATGAGCCAGGTGTGCACAAACTGGAGCAGTAACAACACAAGTAGAGGGAAGAGCTAGTGTAAAGACCTGGGGGCAGAGAGAAGTGAGGCATGTTTGCAGGATAGTGAGAAGACGGGGTAGCTGAGAGCCCTGGGCAAGGAAGCAGGGGAAAGCATGTGGTCAACACAATGGGAGGAGGGCAGGAGTCCCAACTTGCAGAGCCTTGTAGGCCTCAGTAAGAAGTTTGGATCTTACTTTAAAACAAGGGGAAGACATTATTGTACCAAAAGCAGCAAATCTTATCTGATTTACATTTTTAAAAGATCAGTTTGGCTATTGTGAAGTAAGTGAATTACTGTAGGGTAAGGTGGGGTGAATTAGTAGCCTTTTGCAATAGCAAGAGAGATGGCCATGGTAATATAGATAGATAGAGAGAAGTGGGAAAATGTAAATATGTTCTGGAGGAAAAGCCTATCAGACTTACTCTTAGATTTAATGGTGGGAATTGCAGGGTGAGAGAATGGGTAGTTACAACTACTCCTAGGCTTTTACCTTTAGTAAATTCATACAAGTTTACATTTTGCTTTTGCAAAAATGGGGAAGATCAGGAGACCCATTTTTCTGAGGGAAAACAAGAGTTCTTCCTGAGCATGATAATTCGGAGAAGCCTATTCGATATTCAAACTCAAGAGAGATGGCAATGGTAGAGATGTTCCCAAGGTGATTATCTATCACTATATGGAGAGTGTTTAAAGTCTGAGCTTGGAAGAGGCCACCTGAGAAGGTGCAGACAGCGAAAAAATGAAGCTCTGAGGCTGAGCCTGGGGCAATCTATCAACTGGAAGTCTAGCAGAAGCGAAGCAGCCTGCTGAGAAGGCACTGAGTAGGACAGCCTGGTACTCAGCAGGAAGACCAGGACCATGCAAATAATGGGAGTCAGGAGAGTAAACGCAGAGGTGGTGGTTGTATTGACTGCAGCTGAGAGGAGAGGAAAATGAGAATGGAGAAGTGGCCACTGGCGGTGGACACCGAAGCAGGGAATGACTGACAAGAGTTACTTCCAGAGCAGAGGAAAGGAAGGGAGCTCCACTGGAGGAGAGAATGGAAGCGCAAGTGGAAGCTGTTAGCTCAGTCAGCAGTACTGTCAACTTTTTTACTGAAAGTGAGCAGAGCAGCTTCTGGGAAAACAGCATAGGTTTGGTGGGGGGTTGTAGGTTCAAGAAAAAGTCTTTTTTTTAAACTAATAGGAGATACTGGAGTATATTTTCTAGGCTGATGGGAACCATCCTGTGAAAGTAGGAGAAAGACATCTATCTCAGAACTTAAAAACTCTGTTAACTAATCTGATTTAAAATCCTTCTGGTTCTTCAACCTATGAAACTGCACTCTATAAAAATGCAAATTAGTAAGACATTAAAATTCTTTTAATTATCTGGAATTTAATATGCATTTATTTTATTATGACCTTGTTGGAAAAACATACTAAAATACATTTTAGTAAATCTGTGTTTTCCAGGGAAAGAACGCACAATTAAATTCTGCACTTAAACATAATCTAATTAATTATCTTAATATTTAAGTTTAAAGCAATTATCCTACGTCAAGCTTGTCAGGGGAAAAAAGTATCTTGGCCAAACTCATAGGTTATATAGTTGTATGTTACTGACATACCTGTATGCTTGATTGTAAAAATAGAAACTATTTCCTTGGGCTTTTTCTATAAAATACCTTGTGGTTCATTCACTGTTTTATGGTCTGCTTTTGAGTTAACCAGACCTGATACACAACCAGACCTGTGTTTCTCAAGGTCTCTGAGCCTCATCTGTGTGCGTGTGTGTGTGTGTATGTAAGAGAGAGAGAAAAAAAGAAAAAATATATATATAGAGAGAGAGAGCTGGGGGAAAAACAGCTGAATCTTGGCATTGAAAGATGCTTTGTAAAACAGTTTATTGTTATTATTGATATTCTTTCATGATCATTGTCATTACTATCATTGTTATTTTGATGAAGTTAAGGAACCTATATACCATAGAGGAAGAACTTTATTTCCACTGATGATAATTGAAAAACAAAATAAATAAATAAATTCACAGTTACTTATAAAACAAAAAACATTTTTTATTCTTTAAAGAAACATAATTGAGTCAATAAACATTATACTATTAAAGACCTATAAAGTACCAAACCTCTGTGTGTGTATATGGGGTGGTGGGAGCGGGGTGATTCAGTTTTAAATTAAGAACAGAGAATATGAAATTATCTGAGAAACATTAGAAATTTACAGTTGAATTTTATATTATGGCTAGTTAAGGACTGGTGGTATAGAATGAGAGTACAGAGAAAGTAGTAGAATAAAATAAGTGGGAGAGAGAAAAACAAACCTGTGACCAAGAAGAAATGGCGGTATAACGAAGCAGAAACTGAGACAAATTGGGAAAGAAGAAACAGGCCAAAAAAAGGCCCAGGTAAATGAGTTGGCCCAAAGTCACAGCTTAATTTTCCTTTGAGGTATGTTACACTAGAAGATTAGTGATTAGTTTTCTACTCACAATTCTTTTTTTTGCTTTTTTTTTACTGCCTAACTCATAATGCTAGAATCTTCTCTCCTCATGGGCTAACTAGTGAAGATTATGACAGAGAAATTATTCCCTGGGTTGCAGTAGTAGTTATCAGGGCAGCTGTCTTTCCAAAGTCTGCAAATAAATTAATCTGGAATCCAGACTTTGTTTCTGACTAAGAGTCAAATGTTTCCCTCTTTCTCTTCTCCTCATTTTCATTTAGTAAATGCTTTTCCCTTAACCTCCACTTAATCGTTGGTCAGCATTTCTCATTCTCTCTGTAAAACACTCTGGCTGTGCTAGCAGTGCCCTGACTGCTCAGAGCTTCCAGACCATGCCCCAGCAGACCAGCACAAGCCACTCCCACCAGCTAAGGTCCACTATCACAAAGAGTCAGAGGAGTTTGTTACTAAACCTCATAAGCCAGTTGCATTTGCTACTATAATGTAATTAAAAACTAATCAAGGTGATGAAATATAAGTGTGATAAGAAGAATTGCTATCAATGAAAATTAAATTAATGCCATGGAAATGTGAGGAGATCATCTTCTGAGCGTCTGAAGTTCTTGTTTCAGATTAAGAAAATCATAAAATTGAAATTGTTAGTGATACATTATTGGTATAGCTTATGCAAGAAATATGATGTAGAATTCCAATCAACAGTCACTTAAGGAAAGAAAAAGCCATGGCCTTACATCAAAAGACTGGCATGTGAATGCAAATGAACTGTTTTAAGTTGAAATAGAATACTTAAGGTATGAATGTATCATTATTATGGTTCCTTTTACTAACACATCTTTTCAATTCATTAACCTACTGGTTTTGGTCATGGCAGAGTCTTGCTACATGAAAATAATCAAACAAATAGGTCTTAGAAAGTGAATATACATACAGTCATCAAGAGCAAGGCAAACTTTGCAAAATAAAACAAAACAAAACAAGAAAAACCTCACCACAGTTAAGTGTAGGTTATTAGAGTTGGTTAACATCCTCTTCTGAGACATTTTTCCTCATTAAGTATAAGAGGAGCAATTACATAATGTTTGCTATACATCTTTGTACAAATTTCTTAAAAATCAATAATATAAACTTGGGATTATATGAACAAATACAAGAAAACAATATTACTTACCTAAACCATAATCAAAATGATGTATCCATGATTATTTACAAAAGCTGACCACTTAGTAAAATTTTAAAGTACCATAGAAATCTACTGTAGAATGTATATTTACTGATTCTCCACAGAAATATTTTTCTCAAACACTCTGAATAGGAGTAGTATAAATTTTATAAGATTAAAAATGTTTCCTATGAATGTAAATATGCAGAGTCATAAAACTTATTAGCAAGTAATAAGTTTTGCTTTTAAACTGATGTGATTATGGTTCACAAAACTATGGTCCTCAAAACAAAACAAAATAATGTGTTAATGTGGAAAAAAAATACACTGATAAAATTTTAAGTAAAATAATCAAATGAAATGCATAGCTGCTGAGATCCTATTTTTAAAACAAATCCTACAAACCTCTCTAAAAACAATCTGTGCTTTTTTTAAAGCCAGAACTGCAACCTCTACATTAAAAAATGCACAGTAGTGCATTTAGGCTGTACTGCCACCAAGTGCCTAAACCAGTTAGTTTTGAGACTCTTGCAACAGCTTTAAGAGGATTCTTTCAGTGCTATAAGTAGCAATTTCAGAAACAGGCTAAGAGCAAAACACTTTGACCATAAACAGCTATAAGAGCATCAAAATTTAGACATGACAATAAAATCTCAAAGGTATTAATAAAACATCAAGAATCTTACCAGCTCACTGGAAGTTCGTGAAGTCTAAATATGTTATTCAGCTTGTAGTCAAATTTTGCTGGACAAATATTTTCTTTGCATAAACACAGGTTTGGATTTGGTTGCACATCAGAGGGAAACACTGAATCCTAGAGAAAAAAATATAGCAAGAGTTCTGTGTAAAATAGACAACTCATTGCAAACACTGATACAGTTTTATTTAATATTATATTAGAATATAAATGCTACTATTATAATCCATCAGGATTTACCTTAAATCCCTTATTCCTGATTTTAGTTTTGAGAAAATATGTAAAAAACATAAAATTTTAAATAAGGCATATATCTACTTGCATAAACCTAAACTGCATACTACATGGTAAAAATTACTTGAAAAAAATCCCCTTATTGAATTACAATGAAGCACAATATAGCATTGTCTTATATTATTGGTCTATTGTCCTTTTGCAATGTTTCCATCCCCAACAGTAACATCAACAAAATCTGTGATTATTTTTATACTCCTTTTGTTCTCTATAAGTGGGGAACTAAACACATTTTAATTGGATAACAAAATAACATTTATTAATTGATAATTACAGTTTTCTTTAAATCTGAGGACATAGGACTAAATTAAAGGTACTTACTAAAGATAAAAAATTTCTGTCATAATCATTTTAAATCTCACATACATTAGAATCGACATCTTCCATGTGTTGCTCATTTCCCTCCCCACCCAGCAAACTCTAACGAGAGATAAAAGATCATTTTCAGCAAATGAGAAAGTGGTCTCTGCTCAGTGGAAAGAAGACATGCTATGAATAGCACTTAATTAACACTTAATGATGGATGGATTAATGGTTCAATTCTACACAAAAAGGAAGTAATCAATCCGCTTACCCTTAACACTTTAAAACTGCCTTTAAAAGAGGGAGACATACTATTCATTTGCACACTCATTCATTTATTCAAAAAATATTTATGAGTGCTACTTTATCCCAAACATTATTCTAGGCATAGGGAATCCACCAATGAGCAAAGCAGATAAAAAGATTTTCCTTGGGCTTCCCTGGTGGTGCAGTGGTTGAGAGTCCTCCTGCCGATGCAGGGGACGCAGGTTCGTGCCCCGGTCCGGGAAGATCCCACATGCCTTGGAGCGGCTGGGCCCGTGAGCCATGGCCACTGAGCCTGCGCGTCCGGAGCCTGTGCTCCGCAATGGGAGAGGCCACAACAGTGAGAGGCCCGCGTACCGCAAAAAAAAAGATTTGCCCTTGTGGAGGTTACATTGCAACAGATTCTTTATTATATCCTCAGAGTTGGAAAATGATAAAGCCAATTTTCATAAATGAAGTATTTTTCTGATCAAGAAAGTAATATACATCCTTATAGAAATTTTATGCATTTTATAATACTACAAAGAAAAAAATTAAAATTATTCTTACCACTCCGGTATAATTACTATTATCACTCTGGTTTAAGAATTTGTCTGCCTCTCTTTCTCAATTTTTACAAAACTGGAACCATGCTCTATTATCCACCCTCCATTTTTCATTTGACATTGTATTACTGCATTTTCACAGTATTTAGTCTATTTTGAAAGAATGATAAATGTCATATTTTACTTAACATCAGCTATATTTGTCTGCCTCATGATTATCGATGCTGTGAACAAGGTTTTCTGTCTATAAATCTGCACTCTACTGATTATATCCTTAAAACACAATTTAGAAGCATAAATAAATAATAATCCAAATAAAATTAACATTTAACAGAAAACATGATACCTCTTCATGAATTGCTCTTTAGAACTGTTACATGAATTCACACCCCTGCCAGTTATATAGTGATATATACAATGTACCACATCTTTGCTATGGGCACATTCACACATGCACATATTTCTTTCTCTTACGAATATTTATTATTGAGTGTCTATTTCAGGGCAGGCACTGGTTTCAGCTCTTACAATATATCACTGACCAAAGTAGACCTTGTGGAACTTGCATTCTAGCATGAGGACGCCATAAACAATAAAATAATAAATATGTAATTACATGATAAAAAGTCTGAAAAAACTGTTGCTAATTCATATATAAAACTATTTCATTGGTGTTTTGCCAATGAATTGATTAGATTAACTATTTTTGTTTTTTTTTTGTACTTCATTTTCTCTCAACTGTATATTTATGCCTTTTGCCCCTTTTCCTATCGTTGTGATGGTATCTCATTTTAATAATATTGCTTGGGCTGGAAATGGAGGTAGGATAAATTATTATGTTAGAAAACATAGCAAGGTGGAGCAGGATCCATTCTGAGTATAATTTTTTGACTACATGGAAATATCTAGAACCATGAACTTATTATCTACAGCAACTTGTATAACCACTGTTAAACCGATCATTATATAAAACTAATACAAGGCATTTAATAAACCTAATCAACTACAACCTGTTTGATATATAGGGAAATATAATAATAACTGAACAACTATTTTAAAAGAAGATTTACAAGAGAAGTAAAGGTCTAGTAACAGCAATCCTATCTAAATATAGATGCACTTGCAGAGGCAAAACGTTAAGACCCTTTATAACCCAGCCTGTATACTGAAACATTCCAGGAGACAATAGCCGATAAATTGGCAGGCACGATCAGAAAGGTAGATACAGGATACATAAATAAGGACAGTGCATAGAGGAAGGAAAATAAATCTTAAAACTATTCTTCAAGCTACATAACCATTATCATTCCTTTGTACTGACAAGGTACAATTTGAGGGCAAAGCTAAACTCTCAGTAAGGTGCTTTGACAGGTCAATGGTCTCAACTCTAAGGACATGTTGAAATTACCATGTAGCTTTTTAAACCATACCAATACCACCAAGCCCCACCCCAGACCAATTAAGTAATAATTTCTGAAAGAGAGGCTCTGACACTGGTATTTAATTTATTTTAAAGCTCCCCATGTGAAATAAATGTCAGGATTGAAAATCTTGGCTTTTCCTCACAATTCAGCTTTACTACATACTAGTATGTGAATTTAGTCAAGCTACCTAACAAACTTTCTAAGCTGTATTCTCCCACCTGTAAAATACAATCAAAATCATACTGAATTCATAGACTGCTATGAGGATTAAGTGAGATACTCTCTGTAGAGCACTAATCATATGCTTGGCATCTAATAAATCCTTAATAAATATTAGCTATTTCTGTGTTTATTATTGCTGCAACTAGTGGCACATGTTAATTTCAACTGGTGAGTAAAAGGTGAGTAAATTCATTGAGTTATTTCATACTTTACTTACTTATTATAAAATACTCTACCTTAATCAAATTCCAGGATTAATTTCTCCTGGTATGCTGATTACAGCAGACTCTACTATGACCCGACCTGTCGGAATACAGTCTCATATCTGTTAACTGTTGGCTATCTCTCTTCGTCCCAGGATCAATAATAAAAGGAGTCCTTGCTTCACTGGCCAGCCAGTTGAGGTTAAATACAGCCTTGCTGCTTATATTCATAGGATGAAACACCAGATGGGTAACTTTTGCTCCATTTCAGTGATATATCAGTTAGGCATCCCCTGTACCTATCCTGATTGGGAAGCCAATTATCTATTTTGGCCTCCTTCCACATTAGTCTCTTGGGTACCCAGGCTCCGTATCTATGCCATTTGACTTGTGTCTGCTTCTCTATCTTGTTTATTGTTTTCCATTGAGCTAACATTCATGGGAATTGTCCAGAACAACCTTGAATCTGAAGCTCAAAATTATTCACTCAGGCATTCACTTAACATTTGAGTGTTTCCTTTGTGTCAGGCATTAGTGTAGTTTACCAGACCACAAATGTAAGTAGAATACACTCCTTCCATTGCAAGGACTCAGTCTCAAGAAGAAACAATATAAATGAAAAAAAAAGCTAGAGTAGAAATATGCAGAAGATATTTAGGTGAAGAAATAAGCAATAAAACTATTGGAACGAAGTAGATGAAATTATCATAAGTTGCATATATTGTGATTACATTGATAGATGACAGAGATAGATAGATAATGTGTATGAAGCCAAATGGAAAAAGGAATTATAAAGAGGCCACATTACTACAAATGTACTACAAATTATAAAAGTAGCAACCTTCATACATGCAATGAATGAACAGAAGATATAAAAGAAAAATATTTCATCAAATCTAGCAACAATAAAATATACAATACCTCACAGAACACTAATAAGAAATTTACTAAACCTACAGAAAGAAAAACACACTTTATTCAGAGATATAAAGCAAGGGCTGATTTAATATAGATAGTCCATGGACTCAGATAGAAAGTCTATTAATGAACTTCAGAAGTTTGATTTAAATATTTAATTCAATTGAAATTAAAACTTCAGTGTGAATTTTGAGGAGTCTTAGAAAATTATTCTAAAATTAATCTGGAATAACAAACCAGGCAAAATTGCATTGACATTTATAATATCTCCATTTTATAGCTGAGAAAACAAACTCATAGTAATTAATCAAAATACAAACAAAAAGTTTAAGTATAAATGACTCCAAATCAAACAATTTTTCAACTATTACAAAATGATTACTAAACAAGAATGGAATATTTCCTTAATCATTCAGTTATCAAATTGAATAAAGACATAATTTTTGATAATAATGCAAACTGTTGGACAAGATATGGAAAAAAAATATTGTCTCACCTGGAGTGAGTGTAAACTGATTTGACTTTTCAAAGAAATATCTATCGAAATAAAAATTGACTTGGTAATTCCACAGCTAGGAATTTGCCTTGTGGATATTCTCACAAAGTTTCACCAGATTACATACACAAGTTTTCTTTTCTGTTTATGTTTTTTATTTATTTGTTTTTGTGATTTGCTTTTGTTTTCTAATACACAGCATTTCTTACAATATAAGATATTAAAAGCAATCTAACTGTGCATCAATACCTTGATTTACTTTAAAAATTATAGTACTACTCTGGTGTACTACCTTTAAATAGAATGAGGTACATGCAGTGCTGATATAACCCTAGCACACCAGTATGGCCCTGTCAGTTGTTAAAATACTGAAAGATATTCATACTACTTGGAAAACAGCTGATACCCTGAGCACATACTCCATATTCCTCTCACCCCCACATTCTAGCTCCTTCTATGGGAGCTAGAGCTTCTCCAACCCCTGCCCCTGACTTATTCATTTTATTGCCTAATTAAGGTAATTTCTGGCACACCTGGGGCTCCAGGACCATTCTCCCACCCTACATCCAGCATCCATTCTGATTGGTCAGTGCTTATGCTCTAATGGTTGTCAAATATTTTGAATATCACTCTAAATTTATATATACTTATACAAAATTAACTCTATATTATTAACTTAAAACATTTACAGAATAGCATATAAGGAAAATCATTCCATTTTTATAAAATAAAAAAGGTTCTACATAGGTAAGTGCTAATGTATCTTTGAAACATTTTTAGAGAGAGACAGAGAGAGCAAGAATCTTAACAGTGGTCACCCGGAGGAGATCAAGATGGCAGAGCAGGAGGATGTGGAGCTCACCAACCACCATGAACACATCAAAAATTCATCAACATGTGGAGCGATTCTCATTGAAAACAAACTGGAGACTGGCAGAAAGACTCTTACACAAACAACACTGTAAGAAAGATCCAGACGTAGTCAGGTAGGAAGGTAAGGGAAGTGATCAGATCGGTACCTGAGCCCCTAGGAGGGGACACAGAAGAGGAGCGAGATTACACAGGCTTGGCAACCCTTCCTGGGGGGTGGGCAGTTGAAACCCCATATTGGGTGTCCCAGCCCTGGGGTATGACGCCAAGAGGACAAGTCCCCTTAGCTGGTTTGAAAACCAGTGAGACTGACAGTGGGACTGTAAGAAACTGAGACTCTGCTTGTGAAAAGTGCACACATGCTTGCTTACTCCCAAAACAAGGCAGAAGAAGCAGACTGAAACTGCCCCAGGACTTGGGCCAGTTTCCCACAACCACCCCAGCAGGCTCCTCAGCTTGAGCTGAGAACTGGCTCCTGTCCCTCTTGCTCCATGGTGCAGTTACACACTAGGTTGAAGGCTGCCACAGGCAAGGAGAGTGCACAGATGTGGGGGCGGAGCCAGCTCAGACCTGACAGAGCATCCAAATGGAGCGAGGGCAAACATTACTGCTGTTCATAAGGGCAGGAGATGAGGAGTGGTCTGGAGCTCTGACTGGTACCAGGACCACCCTACCACATGTCCCAGCCCATGCCAAGCACCTGCTCTGGCCCCTCTTGCTCTATAATGCAGTTCCCCACTAGGGCAGAGGCTGCCACTTCTAAGGAAGGTATGGAGTTGTGGGGGAAGGAGTTGACTCAGACCTGACACAGCATCTGAAAGGGGCAAAAGAAGCCATTACTGGCATTCGTGAGGGACAGCAGATCAGGAGTGTTCTGGAGCTCTGACTGGTGCTGGGACCACCCCAGCCTGCACGTCAGCCCATGCCAAGCTCCTGCTCCAGCCCCTCTTGTCCCAGCAATGCTCCTCTCTGGACTGAA
Source organism: Neophocaena asiaeorientalis asiaeorientalis (assembly GCF_003031525.2). Classification (NCBI taxonomy): domain Eukaryota; kingdom Metazoa; phylum Chordata; class Mammalia; order Artiodactyla; family Phocoenidae; genus Neophocaena; species Neophocaena asiaeorientalis. The sequence goes on from NW_020175039.1 coordinate 10,097,185, forward strand.
CATGTCAATGCTTGGGGCAGAAAGCACACACTTCGAGGGAACAGAACCAGATCAGACACGAACACCAGGGCTTCTGCTCCAGCAACATGGGATTCAACCCACCCCTGATATGGTGGTGTTGGCTATGGAGCAGAAAAGAAGCCCCAGCTAACATCTGGCTCTGGTCCTAGCTCTTCCATCTCCAGTCCTACCTACTACCGATGTGATGGCTGCTAGCACACACTGACTGATGACATGACTTCTGCTCACTTCAGATTCAGCTCTGCCACCAAAGCCATTGGACACATGCAGACAATATAGGGACATTCCCACAGAAGGACAGGAATATGTAACTAACTGTTTGAACTAATTTCATAAAGATGGAGAAATTAAGCAAAATGAGAAAACAGAGAAATTTTTTTTCAAAAGAAAGAACAACAAAAACCTGAAAAAACAATTAATGAAACAGACATAAACAATTTACCAGAGTAAAAAGTTCAAAGGATTAGTAATAAGAATGCTAAATGAACTAGAGAAAAGAATAGATGAACATGGTGAGGATTTTAATAAGAAACTAGTCAGAACTGAAAAATACAATAACTGAAATGAAAAACACACTAGAAAGAATTTAAAGTAGACTAGGTGATAGAGAAGAACACGTAAGTGATCTGGAAGATAGGATAATGAAAATCACCCAATGAAAACAGCAAAAAGAAAAATAAATTCTAAAAATGAGAACAGTTTAAGGAACTTTTATGACAATATCAAGCAGACCAACATTCACATTATAGGGGTCCCTGGAGAAGAGAGAGAGAAAAGTGTCAAAAATGTATTTGATGAAATTATGGATGAAAATTTCCCAAATCTGATGAAGGAAACAGTATCAAGGTACAAGAAGCACAGAGAGTCCCCAAAAAAGATGATTCCAAAAGGAAGCACAGCAAGACATATTATAATTAAAATGGCAAAAGTTAAACATAAAGAGACAATCCTAAAGGCATTATGAGAAAAACAAAGAGTCACGTATAAGGGAACCCCCACATGGCTATCAGTTGATTTTTCTGGAGAAAGTTTGCAGGCCAAAAGAGAAGGGCATGATATATTTATGTGCTGAAAGAGAAAAACCTACAAACTATGATACTCCACCAGGCAAGATTATCATTTAAAATGGAAGTAGAGGAAAAAACTTCTCAGACAGACAAAAACTAAAAGAGTTAATGAATACCAAACTGCCCTTAAAAGAAATGTTAAAGGGTCTTAACAGTGAAGGGGAAAACATGAAGATGTAAAATAGGACATCAAAAACAGAAAATGTTGGGGAGGGGAGTAAAAAAATGTAGATCTTTTAGAATGTATTTGAAGTAAATGACTACCAGTTTAAAACAAGTAGATATAGGTCAACATACATGGACCCCATAGTAACCACAAATCAAAAACCTACAACGGATATACAAAGCTAGAGAGAAAGGAACACAAGCATACAAATAAGGAAGATCATAAAATCATAAGGGAAGAAATTAAAAAAGAACAGAGAAGAACCACAGAAACAACCAGAAAACAAGTAACAAAATTGGAATAAGTACTTATCCATCAATATTCACTTTAAATGTCAATAGACTAAATGCTCTAATCAAAAACATGCCATGTGGTGGCTGATTAGATAAAAAAAGAAAAACAAGACCCATTTACAGGCTCCTTACAAGAGACACATTTAAAAGCTAAGGACACACAGACTGAAAGTGAGGGGATGGAAAAAGAAATTTTATGCAGATGGAAATAACAAGAAAGTTGGGGTAACAATACTCATATCAGAAAAAAGATCAAAGAAGCAAAGAGCTAGTTTTTTTAAAATATAAACAAAATTGATAAGCCTTTAGCATGCTCCTCAGAACAAGAAGAGGACCCACATAAACAAAATAACAAATGAAAGAGCAGAAATGACAACTGATACCATGAAATACAAAAAAATCAAGAGAAAATTACAAACAGTTATACACTAACTGAAAAACTTAGAAGAAATGAATACATTTCTAGAAACAATCTTCCAATACTGAATCAGGAAGAAATAGAAAATCTGTACAGACCAATAGCTAGAAGAGAAATTGAGTTTGTAATTAAAAAAAGCAAAACAAAACCTCCCAGCAAACAAAAGTCTAGGACCAAATGGCTTCACAGGGGACTTCTACCAAACATATTAAGAAGGGCTAATATCTATCTTCTCAAACTGTTCCAAAAATTGAAGAGAAGGAATCATACCCAAGTTCTATAAAGCCACCATTACCCTGACACCAAAACTAGACAAAGACATTATAAAAAGAAACTACAGGCCAATATCTCTGATGAATATAGATGCAAAAATCCTCAACAAAATATTAGCAAACCAAATTCAATGATATATAAAAAGGATCATACACCACAATCGAGTGGGATTTACTCCAGGGATGCAAGAATGGAATATATCTGAGAATCTAGCAATGTAATACATCACATTAACAAAAGGATAAAAAAATCATCTGATCATCTCAATAGATGCAGAAAAAGCATTTGGCAAAACTCAACATCCATTCATGATAAAAACGCTGATCAAAGGTTGTATAGAGGAAACATATCTCAACATTATAAAGGCCATTTATAACAAACCCACAGCAAACATCATATTCAGCATTGAAAACCTGAAAGCTTTCCATCTAAAATCAGGAACAAGATAAGGATGACCATTCTCACCACTTCTGTTTAATGTAGTAGTGGAAGTTCTAGCCACAGTAATCAGACAACAAAAAGAAATAAAAGCCATCCAAATTGGAAGGGAAGAAATAAAACTGACTATTTGCAAATGACATGACACTACATATAGAAAACCTGAAAATCTCCACTACAAAACTATTAGAATTAATAAACGAATACAGTAAAGTTGCAGGAAACCAGATTAATATACAGAAATCTGTTGCTTTTCTATACACTAATAATGAAATATCAGAAAGAGAAAGCAAGAAAACAATCTCATTTAAAATCTCATCCAAAAGAATAAAATACCTTGGAATAAACTTAGCCAAGGAGGTGAAAACTTATACTCTGAAAATTTTAAGACATTCATGAAGGAAACTGAAGATGATACAAAGAAATTAAAAGGTATCCTCTGTTCATGGATTGGAAGAATTAATATTGTTAAAATGTCCATACTACCCAGAGCAATCTACAGATTTTATGCAATCTCTATCAAAAAATCCCTGACATTTTTCACAGAACTAGCACAAATAATGTTAAAATTTACATGGAACCACAAAAGACCCCAAATAGCCAAAGCAATCTTGAGTAAAGGAACAAAGCTGAAAATATCACATTGCCTGTCTTCAGTCTATAACATAAAGGTACACTAATCAGGCTTCCCTGGTGGCGCAGTGGCTGAGAGTCCGCCTGCCAATGCAGAGAACACAGGTTCGTGCCCCGGTCTGGGAAGATCCCACATTCCGTGGAGCGGCTGGGTCCATGAGCCATGGTCACTGAGCCTGCACGTCCAGAGCCTGTGCTCTGCAACAGGAGAGGCCACAACAGTGAGAGGCGGGCTTACTGCAAAAAAAAAAAAAAAAA
>NW_020175039.1:10100895-10102387 GCF_003031525.2 Neophocaena asiaeorientalis asiaeorientalis
TAAATGGTGCTGGGAAAACTGGACAGCTACGTGTAAAAGAATGAAATTCTCACACCATATAGAAAAATAAACTCAAAGTGGATTAAAGACCTAGATGTAAGACCTGAAACCATAAAATTCCTAGAAGAGAACATAGGCAGAATACTCTGACATAAATCGTAGCAATGTTTTTTTGGATTAGTCTCCTAAGGCAAAAGAAATGAGCAAAAATAAACAAATGGGACCTATTTAAATTTTAGACCTTTTGCACAGCAAAGGAAACATCAACAAAACAAAAAGACAACCTACTGAATGAGAGAAAATATTTGCAAATGATATGACTGATAAGGGGCTAACATCCAAAATATATAAATAGCTCATACAACTCAATGTCTAAAAACCAAACAACCCAATTAAATAATGGGAAGAAGACCTGAACAGTCATTTTTCTAAGATATACAGATGGCCAACAGGCACATGTAAAGATGCTCAACATCGCTAATAATCAGATAAATGAAAATCAAAACCTCAAAGAGCTACCACCTCACATCTGTCAGAATTGCTATCATCAAAAAGTCTATAAATAATAAATAATGGCAAGGATGTATAGAAAAGGGAACTCTAGTACGCTTGGTGGGAATCTAAATTGGTGTAACCACTATGGAAAACATTACAGGGTGGTTCCTCAAAAATCTGAAAATAGAACTACCACATGATCCAGCATTTCTACTATGGGGTATATACCCAAAGAAAAAAAACACTAATAAAAAGATACATGCACCGCTATATTTATAACAGCATTATTTACAATAGCTGAGATATGGAAGCAACTTAATTGTCTAGCAATAGATGAATGGATACTTGTCTAGCAATAGATGAATGGACACACACACACACACAAACACACACAATGGAATATTACTTGGCCATAAAAAAGAATGAAATATTTCCATAAAATATAATGAAATATTTGCAACAACACAAATGGATCCAGATGTTATCAATATTATGCTTAGTGAAATAAGTCACACAGGTAAAGACGAATACTCTGTTATCACTTATATGTGGAATCTAAAAAATAAAACAAATGAATATAGCAAAACAGAAACAGACTCACATATAGAGAACAAACTAGTGGTTACCAGTGGGGAGAGGAAAGGGTAGAGGGGAAAGACAAGGGTTGAAGATTAAGAGGCATAAACTACAATATAAAATAAATAAGCTATAAGGATATGTTGTAATGTATAGGGAATATAGCCAAAACTCTATAATAACTTTAAATGGAGTATAATAGATAAAAATATTTAATTACTGTGTACACCTGAAACTAATATAATATTGCAAATGAACTATACTTCAATAAAAAATATAAAAAATTAAACAGAGGCGGTAGCTATGAATGTTCATAGTGGCACTATTTACAAGACATGGAAGCTAAGACATGGAAGCAACCTAAATGTCCATCGACAGACAGATGGATAAAGAAGATGTGGTATATATATATATATATATA
>NW_020175039.1:10103079-10104775 GCF_003031525.2 Neophocaena asiaeorientalis asiaeorientalis
CAAAGGGGAGGGGGGGTTTTTCAAAAAAAAAAAAAAAAAAAAAAAAGGTACACTAATCAAGATAGTATGGCACTGACACAAAAACAGACACATAGATAAATGGAATAGGATAGAGAACCCATAAATAAATTCACACACTTATGAACAATTAATTTACAACAAAGGAGGTAAGAATATATAATGGAGAAAAGACAGTCTATTCAATAAATGGTGCTGGGAAAACTGGACAGCTACGTGTAAAAGAATGAAATTCTCACACCATATAGAAAAATAAACTCAAAGTGGATTAAAGACCTAGATGTAAGACCTGAAACCATAAAATTCCTAGAAGAGAACATAGGCAGAATACTCTGACATAAATCGTAGCAATGTTTTTTTGGATTAGTCTCCTAAGGCAAAAGAAATGAGCAAAAATAAACAAATGGGACCTATTTAAATTTTAGACCTTTTGCACAGCAAAGGAAACATCAACAAAACAAAAAGACAACCTACTGAATGAGAGAAAATATTTGCAAATGATATGACTGATAAGGGGCTAACATCCAAAATATATAAATAGCTCATACAACTCAATGTCTAAAAACCAAACAACCCAATTAAATAATGGGAAGAAGACCTGAACAGTCATTTTTCTAAGATATACAGATGGCCAACAGGCACATGTAAAGATGCTCAACATCGCTAATAATCAGATAAATGAAAATCAAAACCTCAAAGAGCTACCACCTCACATCTGTCAGAATTGCTATCATCAAAAAGTCTATAAATAATAAATAATGGCAAGGATGTATAGAAAAGGGAACTCTAGTACGCTTGGTGGGAATCTAAATTGGTGTAACCACTATGGAAAACATTACAGGGTGGTTCCTCAAAAATCTGAAAATAGAACTACCACATGATCCAGCATTTCTACTATGGGGTATATACCCAAAGAAAAAAAACACTAATAAAAAGATACATGCACCGCTATATTTATAACAGCATTATTTACAATAGCTGAGATATGGAAGCAACTTAATTGTCTAGCAATAGATGAATGGATACTTGTCTAGCAATAGATGAATGGACACACACACACACACAAACACACACAATGGAATATTACTTGGCCATAAAAAAGAATGAAATATTTCCATAAAATATAATGAAATATTTGCAACAACACAAATGGATCCAGATGTTATCAATATTATGCTTAGTGAAATAAGTCACACAGGTAAAGACGAATACTCTGTTATCACTTATATGTGGAATCTAAAAAATAAAACAAATGAATATAGCAAAACAGAAACAGACTCACATATAGAGAACAAACTAGTGGTTACCAGTGGGGAGAGGAAAGGGTAGAGGGGAAAGACAAGGGTTGAAGATTAAGAGGCATAAACTACAATATAAAATAAATAAGCTATAAGGATATGTTGTAATGTATAGGGAATATAGCCAAAACTCTATAATAACTTTAAATGGAGTATAATAGATAAAAATATTTAATTACTGTGTACACCTGAAACTAATATAATATTGCAAATGAACTATACTTCAATAAAAAATATAAAAAATTAAACAGAGGCGGTAGCTATGAATGTTCATAGTGGCACTATTTACAAGACATGGAAGCTAAGACATGGAAGCAACCTAAATGTCCATCGACAGACAGATGGATAAAGAAGATGTGGTATATATATATATATAAATA
>NW_020175039.1:10104928-10108460 GCF_003031525.2 Neophocaena asiaeorientalis asiaeorientalis
TATATATATATATATATACACACACACACACACACACACACACACAATGGAATATTTCTCAGCTACAAAAAAGAATGAAATAATGCCATTTGTAGCAACATGGATGGACCTAGAGATTATCATACTAAGAGAAATAAGTCAGACAAAGACAAATATCAGATGATATCACTTATATGTGGAATTAAAAAATGATACAAATGAACTTATTTATAAAACAGAAATAGACTCAGACATAGAAAACAAACTTATGGTTACCAAAGGGGAAAGAGGGAAAAGGAATAAATTGGGAATTTGGGATTAACAGATTCATACTACTATGTACAAAATAGATAAACAACAAGGACCTACTGTATAGCACAGTGAACTATCCTCAATATCTTGTAATAACCTATGGAAAAGAATCTGAAAAAGAATATACATATAGATAGATAGACAGATAGATCTGAGTCAGTTTGCTGTACACCTGAAACACTGTAAATCAACTATACTTCAATTTTAAAAAGGAAAAATATTATATTAAAAAACAACAAAACATGAAAAACTTAAAAAAATAAAATAAAAAGGAGGTAGGAGGTTCAGGATCAGAGAGTGGGATATGATTATAGAAACAGAGTCTGCAGTGATGTCCCCTGAAGATGGAGGAAGGGGCCATGATCCAAGGAATCCAAGCAGCCTCTAGCAGCTGGAAAAGTCCAGGAAAGGATTCTCCCCTAGGGCCTCCAGAAGAAACCCAGCCTTGATGCCTTGTTTTCAGATTTCTGCCTTTCAGAACTGTGAGTTAATAAATAAGTCTTGTTTTAAGCCAAAAAACAAAACTAAAGAAAAAAAATAGTCATCACCAATGGATGCAGTAAATAGAGATCAGAGCAAAGGGAACAGAATTAATTACTTTTAATATTATACCTTTCTTTACTGCTTGAATATTTTATCATATGAATGTATCATTTTCTTAAGTTTTCAAATAAAGTAATGTATATAAAAGATCTAATCTACACATATTAAATGCCTTCTAACCTGTAACTAGTATTTTCAAACCATGGCTTAACGGGATATGATATAGTTAAAAACTTAGATTTAAATGACTGTTCAAATAAAACAAGTTTGGAGGGTATAACAGAGACTTTAAAGAGCTCTTCTACATTTCCCTGCCTCTCTCACAGTTAAACTGAGTTAAAGTTATTGGGTTCTGAAAAACAGGATGTGAGAAGAAATGATGGAAGCCTCTTCAAGTCCTAGCCCTTAAACATCCCAACATAGTTAACCATTTCCCTTCACCTGCCACAATGACTTTGGAGGACTATTTTCCAGGTGGTGTAGCTACCAGATGGCTGCCAATACACCTGAGTCACTGAACGAACTCAGAGGAGTCACACCATCCACAGTGAGTACGAACCTTAGTTGTAAAAGCACTTTGAATTTGGAGGCTTATCTCTTGTAGCAGCTAATGTTGTTTAAACTGACCTATACAGTTAAAAATGATGATGCTTAATTATTTGCCATTGACATTAATTTTTAAAAATACAAGGTTAAAAGAGGAATGTTTTAAAATAGACAATGCATTAAATGAACACTGCCTTAAAACAGATTTTAAAGTGATTTTTCTCTCCTTGTCCTAAATTCCCATGTTGAGAGGAATTTACCAGAAAAAGAGAAGTTTTGTTCAGGCTTCTGTGCCCTCATTACTTCATTCATCATGCAAGTAGTCCACTGCCTGCTGACAAACTTCACACATCGCTACCTAGGAACGATTGACAGCTGACATTACCTCTTAAGACTTGATTGAGCTAATTGACATTCACAGTCTGAGTATTAAAATGAGAATGAGTCAGGATAAGTCTTCCTTCTTCACTTATGTATTTGTTCAATTGCTTGACCTTTAGGTTTGTTTGCATTGTTGTGGCTTTAGATTGTAGGGAGGATTATACTCGCAAAATGCTGTTTTCATATGCATTTAGGCATTTTTGATCTAATACTCCTAAAAGTATCTAATAATTCTTTAAAGTTTCTGCTGTATATGATTATATCAAGCAAATAGTTTCGATACATTTTTAAGGCTATCACTGAATCATTCTTTGACCCATATCAAATTAGACTAAAGTAAAAAGACTAGCAAAAACAAAAGGTACAAACAATAAACTATCACTTGAGAACTCCTCTAGTTTGTCATATTTTTAAAGTATATTTCTAGAATAAACTACGTATTCGTGCCAAATCCCCGCAACAGTTCTGCATGTTGGATATCATCTCTCTTTTACAATGGACAAAAACAGAGCTCAGGTAGGAGCTGATCAGTGGAGTGATCAGCTAACTGATCAGTGGTAGGACCAGGAATCAAATTCTATCTTCCTGGCCCCAAAGCCTCAGTTATTTCTTCTTTGCCCTATAGCTCCAGTATTTATGTAAGTATTCTTGTGTCTCCAACTGGACCCTATTAACTAAGATACATTGATAAAATACTTAAGACCTAACTTTTCTTCTAGCTTAAAAGAATCATTTGTCTTAACTATAAACTACAAACAGCTCCTGAAGTTGCTGAAGAGAATGCCATATCTACTTGGAATTTTCAGAATTCATCTTGAAGCAGGCTTGGGAGTTACAAGGAGGTAGATGAGGGATGAACATGATGAGACTGTATGTCACTTTGATTACAACATGGCCACACAAGGATCGTTTATCATCCTCATTTTACTGATGGGTAAAATCAGTCTAAAATAATCTAACCCCTTTCCCAATGTCATGGATTTGTTAGGTTAAGAACCTCGGATTGAAATCCAAGTTAGTCTGACTCCAAAATCCTTTTCATTTTACCATATTTTTTCCCAGTTCTTTCATCAAGCCCTGTTGATTTAAACCTTTTTGTTTTTTTAATGGGCTTCCTAAACAGAAAGAGTAAAGATAATGAAAGCTTTTTACCTTAATGGCTTGGTAATCATTATGAAAACTACTGTTGAATAATACAACTTTGTCTACCTTCTAGTTTTTCTGTCTCCTTCTAATTGATTACAGCAATTTCTACCCTTTTCTTCATCCCCTTTTTGTGTGGTTTCTAATCTGCTATAAGCCACAAAATACTACAACCAGATCAATTAAGAATAGTTTCTTAACTATGACAATAAGGTTCTGTATTAAGACCTTCTACATAGTAGCACAATGATTTTTAATGCAGATCTTTGTCTCTGGTGAGATCTCCCTGTTGGTTTTGTTGACGTGTAAGTCTACATTTTTGATGACTGCGTCTCCAGAAGACTCAATATAGATTAATCAATAAAAGTCGCTGTGAAAACTGATTTAACTATTTGGGAAGAAAAGGTAAAATATTGCATTTTATCCTGCTCCCAAATTAATTCCAGATGGATTAGAGTTCAATGTTAAAAAAAAAAAAGAAATCATGAAAGAACCAGAAATAACATGTAAGTAAATATTTATATGATTTTGGAATACAGAAGCCCTATCTAAGCATAACATTAAGGAAGAAATCGTGAAGTAAAAAGTTATAATGATTATGCAATTTTTTTTTTTTTTTTTTTTTTTT
>NW_020175039.1:10108546-10127598 GCF_003031525.2 Neophocaena asiaeorientalis asiaeorientalis
GAAGTAATTTTCCTTCTGAATTTTGAAGGTGCTTATTATCTTCCAGTTACCCAGTATTGCTGCTGAGAGGTCTGATATTATCTTTATACTTTTTCCAATCTATGAACTCTGCATTTTTGCTGTGGAATTAGGTTTTTTCTTTGTCCCAAGAGTTGTAAAATTTCCTAATGAATGTAGTTTACTTTTACTCATTGTGCTGGGCACTTCATGGCCCCCTCAAATGAAAAACTCATATTCTTTAATTCTGAGAATATTCCTTTGATGATTTTCCCCCTTCATCAAAATTTTTTCTCATATTGGGGAATTCTTATTTTTCAGAAGTAGGATCCTTACACTAATTTTTTAAAAAATCTTCTATTTTCCATCTCTTTACCTTTTTGCTATATTTGCTGGGATAATGCCTCAACTTTATCTTACAAGCTTTTTATTTTGTTTCTCATTTCTGCTATTATAATATTAATTTCCAGGCATATTTTTCTTTTGCTCTCTGGATATGCCTCTTTTTTTTTGCGGTATGCGGGACTCTCACCGCTGTGGCCTCTCCCGTTGCAGAGCACAGGCTCCGGACGCGCAGGCTCAGCGGTCATGGCTCACGGGCCCAGCCGCTCCGCAGCATGTGGGACCTTCCCGGACCGGGGCACGAACCCGTGTCCCCTGCATCGGCAGGCGGACTCTCAACCACTGCGCCACCAGGGAAGCCCTATGCAATTTTTTAAACTTCTAAAATTAAAAAAAAATAATCAAAGGAAAAACTGCAAGGAAAATATTGGTATGTACAAGTAATAATATAATTACATATAAAAATATTTTTAAATCAATCATAAAAAATTAGACTCTCTTGAAGAAAATAGTACAGTCTATGGATACAAAAATCACCCATAAAGTAGTCAGTAAACATGTAAAAATGGTCAGTCTCACTAAAAATTTAATAAATACATAATAACAAATGAGATGCTATTCATTTACATATTGGAAAACTATATTTTAAATGAGAAATTGGTGAGGTACTCTCACATACTGCAAGTAGTAATATAAACTTATATAAACTAATTTCTAGAAGGAAATTTAATAATATGTATCAAACTTATTAAGAAATGATCCAATACCTTCTATCAGTAAGCCTATTCCTAAAGATGTATTCTAGGAAAATATTCAGACTAATGTGCTAGGATGTATATATAAAGATATCCATGGGCCATTATTTATTATAGTGAAGTACTAGAAACACCTAAATTCAAAAAAAAAAAAAACGATTAGTTAATTGAATTATAGAATACCATGCATCCAGGTGATGGGACACTATTTAGCTATTAATAATTGTATCCACAAAGAAAATTTATGGAATACAAAAGTACCCACATTATATAGAGGACATATATATGATATATCTACATACGCATATGTGTGTGCAACTAAAAGAAAGTGTGTAAAATATTAATGGTAACTAACTCTGTATGCTGTTTATTTTATATTCAATTCTGCATTTTCAAATTTTTCTAGAAGGAACTGAGATTACTCTTAACACTTGGAAAAGCTTGATATTAAACATATGTATGATGTAAAAATAATACAGGCTAGGATTAAACATCTCTGCCCTCTTAAACTTGGGTGTGGCTGTGTGATTTACCTGACCAATGAAATGTGAGCAAAAGCCACATGTGGTACTTCTGGGAACAAGCGTGAAGTGCCAGGACATGTTTGTCCACATCTTTGGTCCCTTCCTCCGATACTACGAAAGCAATGACAAAAGCTTCTTCATTGGCCTGCATTCCCAAAGTGATTATGATGAGCAGAGCCCCTTTGCTGACCCACAATGGCCATGTAGTGTGCATGAGATATTTGTTTTCCTGTTCTAAGCCACTGAGATATTTGAGTTGGTTTTTGTGTGTGTTTGAGTATGCAAAGACACCCACATTTCAAACTGGTGTATATAAGACCACACACACTGAAAGTTTGGAATGTCTGAATTTTTCTACCCATTACCAAGTCAAGATAACCTATTTCTGTTTTAACCTCTGAGTAAAGTAACCATTTCAGTAATACTCTTCATTTATAAAAATCACATTATGACAGCCTTAATAAACAAGTTTTTAAAGCAAAGAATGAAGTCTACACCCCTCTCGTGCACAGACCTTTTCTGAGAAATGGGAATAATGATCCAATTCATTTGTGTTCTCTTCGCTAAAATTCCCCTTCTGGGAAAGCAATAAATACCTTTCTGTTGGTAACTTTCTGTTTACCACTGCACATTTCTGGAGGGCAGCCAGCTGGCACAGGTCCTCTTATTGGCACAAAGAGTACACAGCTGGGTTGCTTATGCTTCTATTTCTCTGGAAGGCATCCTAGTGGCTCCCATAGTCACCAGGAGCCTAAACAGATGTTAATCAAAATATAAGCAGGATCCACAGAGGTCAAAGGGTCACTCATACAGTATCTAGTTATTGCTTATGCGTAGCTATTTAAACATAGCTGTTTATTTTCTCAATGGTCTTAAATCAGATCAGTTCACTATAGTAAGAAAATGGTTATAACATATTTTTAATCCTATTTGACCCAAAAATATAAGCAATTAAATGAAAGATGACAAAAATCAATGAATTAGACATTATGAAAAGGACATAATATATTTAGGTTTGTACAATAAGGCAATTCTCAACTAGCTGTTTTATTTGAAAATGAATGAAGACTTTCTGTCTTTATTAATTCCCCTCACTTAGCAGCATGTAAACTAAAATTGATAGACCTGGACCTTTCAGTGACTTTTAGGTTATATCCCTCTCACTATAATTTTCATTTAAAATAAACAACTGCAGGGCTTCCCTGGTGGCGCAGTGGTTGAGAGTCCACCTGCCGATGCAGGGGACACGGGTTCGTGTCCCAGTCTGGGAAGATCCCACATGCCTTGGAGCGGCTGGGCCCGTGAGCCATGGCCACTGAGCCTGCGCGTCCGGAGCCTGTGCTCCGCAATGGGAGAGGCCACAACAGTGAGAGGCCCGTATACCACAAAAAAATAAATTTTAAAAAAATAAACAACTGCAAAATCTCTATGAAACAGAGACCAAGAATTAGTCTTATAAAGGTTAAATTTGCCCAAAGATATATCTTGACCAGCTAGAGACTGCTGAATTGTATGACATGTCTAGTTGCATTCACAGCCTAATATATTCTCTAGTTGGCAGGCTTCCAAAATGAAGAATAATCATGCATTTTTGAAACTGAAATTGCAACATTTAACTTAGCCCTCTTATCCTGACTTTAATGCAGTTAAATTAAGAACTGTAATTTAAAAAAAAATATTAAGTCATCCAATTTTTCATTTTGGTAAAGCTTGTTATGGAATAATGCAAATATCTAAAAAGTTTCAATTTATATTATATGTAGAATAATCCTGTACAATAAATTATAGCTTTTGTTTAACACTATTACAATCACATAAAGGTGCTGCAGACTCAAAAATATTCAAAGGAAGGGTGAATGAGATGGAGAGACATATACAGAAAGCACAGAGGATTCTACCATAATGATGACACAGGTGACCATTTCTGTCACAGTGACAGGCATTGAAGCAGTGCTAAACAATGCTTTATGCAAAAGTCAATAAATGGGGCAACTTTTGAAAATGGTGGACCTGTTTTCAACAGATTTCCTAATTCAACAAATCAAGTTTCATTTATTTGAGTTATGGCATTACTCTGAGTAAATGTCAAGGATTTTCTGATTAGCTTTGTGGATAGAAAGTATGGATAATTATTGACCTCTCTCCTCATCAGTTTTATTTGTTTCCATCCCTCAAAGGCAATGCCTTTTTTGTAGCAAGGTAAAGTTATCTGCATTAGTGGCCAAGGGGAAATGCCTAATACTTCTGCCCCAACTGGATGGCATCTGTTTGTTTTACATGTCCAGATAGAAACGCAAGCCTGTGCCTAAAGTGATAATCATCTTAGCTGTTGAAGTTTTCACTGTCTATGGATACCCACAAGGATGATCTGCTTGTGGCTTGGTGACATACAACCTTATGAGACTTCACAGTAAAATAGCTAACTTATACTCTGAGTTACTCAAGGTATTTTCTATTAACATGATCTTCTGCAATATTTATCTTCTTTTTGTTAATACATGCGCTTCAGTGGTCCTTCTTATCTTTGAATTTTAAATAAGGTTGCAGTTTTGACTATATAAAGCAGGCTCAGACATTCAAAAGCCAGGAATATAATTCAAATGAATTAATTTAGTAGGCATTGAAAGATGTATGTTTAATACACAGATAAATTCTTTACTTCAATGTAGAAATACGCTCTCCTCCCTTTTTTAGTAAACATATAACTTTCTTGCTCTTTCTTGATCCCATGTTCCCACTTTTGGTAAAGACATGAGCACAAGACATAATTAACTTTTCTCTCTTCTGTAAGAAAGACAAAAGCAAAAATATGAACATTAATTCCAACGTATATAAGTACTCAGTACTGGGAAGACAACTGGGGTGATAACTGTAGAGGCTGAGAAATGCATGCATGTCTTGCTTAAAGCACCAGTTGCCACCAACCAATGCAAGGAATGTAGTATGAATGTAACCCCAATCTTAAAATATAGCACTTTTTTTTTTCAGAAGGGGTCAGTTATTGAAGGTTTTCATTGAGTCATTCAATAAATATGTATTGATAGTCCCAATATACCAGACACTATTCCAACTTCCCAAAATATACTAGTAAGCAAACAGAAAAATAAACATCCCAGCCCACATGTAGTTTACAATATACTGGGGAGACATAAAATAAACACAACAAGTAAACCATATAAAACGTCAGAATACAAAAACTGCTACAGAAAGAAACAAAAGAGCAGAGTAAGGGAGACTGGGAGCACATTGGTCAGGAGGAGAGCGTGCTGTGGGGGATGACTGTGAAATTTTACATATAGCGGCTGATGCAAGCCTGGGTGGCATCTGAGCAAAGACTTGGAGGCAGTGATGGAGTTGACAATGAAGCTATTTAGGAGAAGAGCATTCCAGGCAGAGGGAAAAGCCAGTTCAACGACTTGAAGCAGGGAGTGAACATGGCATGCTCCAACAAAA
Source organism: Neophocaena asiaeorientalis asiaeorientalis (assembly GCF_003031525.2). NCBI lineage: Eukaryota > Metazoa > Chordata > Mammalia > Artiodactyla > Phocoenidae > Neophocaena > Neophocaena asiaeorientalis. The sequence continues at coordinate 10,113,618 of NW_020175039.1, forward strand.
AAGGAGGCCAGAGTGGGTGAAGAAGAAACAAAGAGAAGAAAATATTTTTAGGTGAATTAGAATTAATTACAAATATTGATAACAAATTTACATAATAATTACTCAATCCTGAGAAATGTCAGTGTTGGGAGGGCCAAACAAAATACATCTGTGGACTGTCAACTTTCTATCCCTAGCCCTGATCTATGACTTATTAAACTGCTAACATTTTTTAGGTGGGATTGTTTAAAATTTTGATTTCATTGAAGTTTCCTAAGAGTATTCAGAAGGTGAATGGATAATCATAGTTAAATGAATCCTTCTTAATGCTTTTTCCCCCCACTCGCACAGTGGAAATTAAGCAGAAACTACAGATTCTATTAATTCATTCATAAAAGTGCATTAATGTGCAAGTAGTACGCTAGGTGAGTGGAGTGCAGAGATATGGGAGATAATTCCTGATCTCAAGGAGCTTACAGGCACCCAAAGAGAAACTGTCTCTAGTGAATTATGATCCTTGGGAGTAGAGAATAGGGAGTGAGTGAATACTTTTATAAATACTAGCTATCATAACTTTCATTTTCAGAGGTGCCAACAAGCCACACTGCTAACAATTTTTCTATTAGTAATGAAAACAGCACTTGTAATTATGACATTACAGAGTTTACAAAGTCCTCTCACATATAATGTTGCATTGACATAGTGTTTTATTTTGCCATATGGCTAGAATTAAGACAAAAAAACAGCTCAAACAATTTGTTTAATTAGAGTCAGAGTGACTTGATTTAAACTAATCACAAAACCAAAAATGTACTTGTTTGCTTATTTTTAATCTTTATAAGTTTCCTGATACATAACCCCACTTAACAAGTTATCTCCCCCAAATATAATCAGGGTTTTATTTTGCATCCAACATCTAAGGCCAAGAACAGGAAGCCATTCAATTTCTAGGAATTGTGCTGAGGTTCTTTTATGGCTGTGGGTGTCAATTAGGAATGATGGATTACAATCTGTTCAGTTGAAATTAATTCAATATACTATCTACACAGTATATCTATGCATTCTGTTTAATGTAAAAGATTGCCTTTGACTGTAGGAATTCCATACCCCATCCCCAAAGTCTGTCAGTTTTCTAGAAGTGGCCTTGGATAACATGGGGTAAGATAACAAGTCAGTCTCAAAATATGCACAACAGAATGCCTTTGCCTCTTATTCATCTGCTGTGGATCTCACTATCAACACTTTAAGTAACAATCAGAATGCTAAGTTTTTAATATTTTTCAACATTTACCAAAGTCTCATTTATGATAGATGTTCTAATGTTAGCCATCAGTTTTGCTGACAGGCATTGTCACTATATTTAGTTTAGTCATCAGAAGGCTACATATATAGACCTGCCTCTTAAACAATGAGCTTCTCAGAATTTATTTCATGTCTAATCCTGTAGCATTTTCCTCCATGACTGAGGTTTACGCTAATATCTTTTCTGGCTTCATCTAACTCTACCTAGATGTTCCATATGTGCCTCACTCTCTAATACTAAACATTTTTTCTTATCTTCCACCCAAATCAGTTTCACTTTTTAAAATAATGACCATGATAAATGGCACTGCTTTTCATTTGCAGGTCTGCAATTTGACATCATTCTAATAATTTTTTTTTTTTTCAGTACGCGGGCCTCTCACCGTTGTGGCCTCTCCCGTTGCGGAGCACAAGCTCCGGACGTGCAGGCTCAGCGGCCATGGCTCACGGGCCCAGCCGCTCCGCAGCATGTGGGATCTTCCCGGACCGGGGCATGAACCCGTGTCGCCTGCATTGGCAGGCGGACTCTCAACCACTGTGCCACCAGGGAAGCCCTCTAATAATTCTTGAACCACATTTTTAAAATTAATTCACGTCTCTGCATTTACTTGATCCTTTCTTAGTATAAGTCTTCATCCTTTTCCACAAGAGGTTGCTGCAGCCTTTAATGTGTCTCTCTGCTTATGGAATCACCCACATAAAATGGCATTACTAAATGGCATATATAGTCAAAAACCATTCCCCTGTATATTACCATCAAATGACTCCCTGCTGTGCACAGGCTAAAGTTTAAACTCCTATGACACAAGCCCAGCCATGGGGATAACCCCAGCCTGTCTCTCTAATTTCATCTTTGACTGCTTCCCTAAATACACGCCATGTCACATTACCTCTTTCTTTGTGCCACCCGTTATTAATGTAGAGCCGTACTTATTACAGAATATTGCAATTGTGTCATAGCATAGTCCTTCCATTCAACTATGAGCTATTAGAAAACAAGTATGGAATATTATTCACTTTTGTCTCCCTAGTGTAGTATCTTACACATAACAGGCACTCCACAAGTGCCTATTTAGTGAACAAATGGCCTTCCCAAAAGTCGATGTGTTGTTCATCTCTCATTCATGGAACAGACTCATTATATTCCTCTGAGGTAGAAATGGTATAAAAATAACTTTATAATTTATATTGTTGTGTGTGAACGTACATATGAATTTTATTTCCCTAATTCAATCAGTAGGTGGTAAATCCTATTGAGGCTAGCTAGAGACATTATTCATTTCTGCACTATGGAATGATAATGAGTGTTAAAGATTTAGTGACTCTGAAAATGCACCTAGTGATTAACAATGACCAACCGTAGCACTCAGTAAATATGATTTTTAAAGCCATTATACATTTATATTTTAATAATACCTTTCAGAGATTCTGATTCAACTTCTATCTTTTGACTTCTAGCCATGCATACATAGGCCAAATTTACTATATATTCATAACAAAATCAAAGGTTAGGCAGCAATAATTCAAGATAACCCGTGTTTCAATGATTTCAAATGTTTGTCTTCCGGTCCAAATTAGCTCAATCACTTTCCCAAAAGGTGGCCTCATTCCTGTGTGAATGTTCCTGCAACATTAACAGGCACATACTACGGAGTGAAATATATTCATCCAGATAATTTTCAGCAACCAGGAAGGAGCAAGGTCTCTGACAGGGATCCATCTTGATACAATAATTAGGCTTGTTCTAGGACTACAGACCAATTAATTTCAAGCTCCAGGGAATCACAGTCTTGTAGACAGAAAATGGCATTTCAATAAGATGGTGACAAACAACATGCATTAATATAAAAAGAATTTGGACTCTGGGAAAATCAAAACCTAGTACCTCAGATATTTTTAGACACAGAGAGAGTATGGAAATAAGAAACCCAAATGCAACTGAAAACATACAGAGGGTATAAGTAGGTAAGGATGGAAATATTGAAAAGGTGAATAGCAGAAGACCATGAAGGAACAGGAAGACCAGATAAAACATTGGACTTTTACAGACACTGAAGGCACTGAATTACAGACACTGAAGGCACTGAAATTTCTGGGCAAAAAATGCAATTCAAGAAAATACATCGCATTTTTCAACAAAAATATGCTGTTTTAAATTATTCAATACATGGTACATCCTACGTATAAATATAAAAATTTAAGGTTATATATATTTCTCCTCAAAGCAGTTGATTTTCAGTAATGATGAATGATGATATAAGGAACAGTTGAAAAAAAAGAGAAAATATGATCCAAAAATATTTTTTAGATGTCTCTGAAATCATCAGAGTGTGTAAAAATATAGTGAAGAATAAAGGAATCGAGATCCAAGGGAAGAAGAACACACACGAAGGTGAGCCTGGCATTTGGAGTTCATTTTCTCCTGAAGTTTGGCTGCTTGTCAGACAATTTTGATAGAGGAGGCTAAGAAATTGAGAAAGAAGGACGAAAGTTGAAGCTGAGAACCCAGCCAAAGGATGGGTTCTGTAAACACTCCAGGCTTTTTATTGAGAATCTGAGGAATAAGAGTGAGCTAGAAATAGACTTGACCTTCCAAAGACCAAAGCTAAACTTTGAATCATCTCAGTCACTAATTGGAACAAGGTGATATACCATTGATAGTGCTTCTAGACAGCTGCCTGCAAAATGCCAGCACAGAACCTCTTTGGAAAAAGATAATATCACACTTGGGCCTCAAATCAGACTTCTATTTTTAAAGAAACATTGTCTGGTACTCAAAAAACAAAAACAAAACAAATAAACGAAAACAGGCAAAAGAAACTCAAGACCATGTGACCAAAACCCAGGAGAAAGGATGGACATTAGAAACTTACCTACCAGAAATGGAGATGATGAAGAAATCAGTCACAGATGTTAATTTCTGAACTGGATGACAGATCCAAAGGAAATGACCTGGCTGACATAGGGAGAGCTTAAGAATATGGAAAAGAGCATAAGATACAAAGGGAATAAAAGGTAAAAAATTATAAAAATGTAAACTAGTATCCCAGATAGAAATAGAGAGAAAATGGTGAAGAAGCAATACTTGAAAAGATAATGGTTGAGAATTTTCAAAACTGATAAACAACATCAAGCCATAAATTCAAAAAGCATGACAAACCACATGCAGTAAAAATTAAAAAAAAAAACATACTTATATGTATCATAATGTAACTGCAGCAAACCAAAGAGGAAGAGAAAATCTTTAAAGAAGCCAGAGGGAAATACAGATATATTGCATTTGAAGGAGGAATAGTGAGAATCACAGCCAACTTCTCAACAGAACAAAGGAAGCCAGAGATGATGGACCAGTATCTCAAAAGTGCTGAAAAGGGCTTCCCTGGTGGCCTTCCCAAGTGGTTGAGAATCTGCCTGCTAATGCAGGGGACATGGGTTTGAGCCCTGGTCTGGGAAGATCCCACATGCCGCGGAGCAACTAGGCCCGTGAGCCACAACTACTGAGCCTGCGCGTCTGGAGCCTGTGCTCCGCAACAAGAGAGGCCACAACAGTGAGAAGGCCCGCGAACCACAATGAAGAGTGGCCCCCCACTCGCCACAATTAGAGAAAGCCCTCGCACAGAAATGAAGACCCAAAACACCCAAAAATAAATAAATTTATTAAATTAAAAAAAAGTGCTGAAAGAATATATTTGCTCTCCTAGAACTGTGTACTCAGTGAAATTATCTTTCAAAACTGGAAATAAAATAAAGGCATTTCAGGGCTTCCCTGGTGGCACAGTGGCTGAGAGTCTGCCTGCCAATGCAGGCGACACGGGTTCGTGCCCCGGTCCGGGAAGATCCCACATGCCGCGGAGCGGCTGGGCTCGTGAGCCATGGCCGCTGAGCCTGCGCATCCGGAGCCTGTGCTCTGCAACAGGAGAGGCCACAGCAGTGAGAGGCCCGCGTGCCACAAAGAAAAAAATAAATAAAGGCATTTCAGACAAAATCAACTGGGAGAATTTTTTTATGAGTAGGTTTACATTAAAAGAAATTTTTCTTTAAATCTTGAGTTAGAAAGAAAATGATTTCAGAAGGAAACTTAAGGATATATGAAGGAATGATTAGAAATGAAATTGGTAAGTAGTTGAGTATACCTAAAAAATTGACTGTATTAACAATAGCAGTGAAGTCTTACAGAGTTTAAAATATATACATATGTAGATATGTGACAACAGTGGAATATTAAATATGTAAAGGGAATAAATAATATTCTAAGATCATGGTAAAAGTACTAATTTGCACTAGAATCTGATGAGAAGATGATTCAGGGAGAATCTCTAATATGTCCACTAAACATTACCAAGCTAGTAGACAGAAAAAATGGAATAATTATTATAATAATAAATTAGTAAAAATAAAGCCATAAAGAAGAAAGAAAGGAATATAAAACAAGAGGGACAAATAAAATGAAAATTATCAGATAGTAAAATTTAGCCCAATACATGAGTGGCTAGACAGAAAGTAAAACTTTCTGATACAAAACTAAAGATACAAAACTAAAATATATGGAAACAAAAACGGGAAAAAAGAAAAAAGAGAAAATAGATACCATGGAAACACCAAAAAGAAATCTGGCCCAGCTAAAATAATACAAGCAGACTTTAATACAAATGCCTAAAACAAGTGAAAAGGGACATCTAGGATATTAATAAATTTAATTCATTGGGTAGATATAAAAATTCTAAGGTTTCTGCGCAGTGCCTCAAAATGCAAACTTCAATTGTTTAAAGAACAATAATGCCCATCACAGCATCTCACAAAATTTCCTCCAAAATAATACAGAAGAGCACAAAGAACAAGAAACCACAAAAATCAAACCATCAGCATAATCTTCCAAATTTAAAAAAATATAAGTAAATAGAAAAAAACACCAAATTCCAGCAAACAACCTCTGACACCTCCCCCTCCTGCAAAACTTAGAGGGCAAGAGCAAACTGAGAAAGACAGCCAGGAAAGAGGAATGCTAGCAAGGCATAACCATCTACACAAAGAGTAAGTCCGTCCTACATTATAAAATAATAAAATTGTTTCCTGGTAGAGGATTGGGATTCCTGGGGGAGGAATTTGAAAAACGTGCACATAAGTGGTTGTCTTCAAAAGGCATAGTTTCTGGGAAGAAAAAGCCAAAGAGAGGAAGATGTGGTCTTTGGCAAATGAATAATGAAAAGGAAAAAATGCAAGTCGAAAAATTTAGGATCCTACAACACAAAAGGAACCAAATATTGGAGGATACATAACTCTGTCCACAAACTTTAAAAAATATGCTAAAAAAAAACAGCTTTGATATACAGATAGAAAAGGGCACTAGTGAATTAGGAATTGTAGAAACAGCCCCAAATCAACAAAAATGAACGGAAGAAAAAAATTAATACATGCAGGGTTATTACCAAAAAAAATCAAAAAAAAAAAAAAAAGACTGGTCACATCTGAACTGATGAAAATTCTCCTTCAAAAACAGCCATGAAGCAGAAGAAAACTGCATGACACAATTCAAAACAACTAAATGCAGTCAAAGAAGCACTTGAAGAAGTATCTTGAATTGGAAATTCCATAGTTAAAAACAGAAATAGGCCAAAAAAGGAAAAAATAAAAACAGAGTTGACTGAACTCAAGAAGGAAATGAAAGAAAAAGACAAAATTATCTCAGAAATGAAAAATAAGGGAAAAGGGATTCAAGTTAAAATTTATTAAGGAGTAATGAAGAAAGGTAGGAAAACAACCAAGGGGACAAAAATAAGAAAGTAGTACACAATTTCAAATAGGGAAATGGAACACAGGACAAGAAGGGGATAACATTCACCTAATCATAGTATCTAGAGAAGTAAAATAAAACCATGAAAGAGAAATAATAGTTAAAACTGAACTTCAAGACCATTTTCGATAAATTTTAAGAAGGCTCCAACCTACATATTGAAAAGAGTCCAATGACAATTGGGATATATTAACCCAAAATATCAACTCTAAGATATATCCTAGTAAAACTACTAGACCTTTAAAAAAAAAAATCTTCAAGGTCCCCAGGCAAAAAGATCAAATAACTTACAAAGGGAAAAAAAAGAGAGTATACTGGCATTTTCCTTTTAAGAAACAAACCAAAAAAAAAAAGGGGGAGAGAGAGAGATCAATGGTACAGCATGTTAAAAAAAAAAAAAGTTCAATAAAAGTGAGTATGAAACAAAAATTTTAAATGCAGCCAAATATCAAGGCTATGGAAATATCAAGGCTATAGAAAAACAACTTTAAACATATAAGAATTTAGGGAATTCTGTACCCCATGCCCTTCTTCAGAATCTATTAGAGCTTTATTCAACCAAGCGATGACTGAAAATGCTTCTGCAAAAGGACTGAGGGAAAACATTTTAATATATATAAGTCTAAGACTAAAATAAAAGTTGGATAAGAGTGAATAGCTAATGTATAAATGCCTATAAACAGTGAAATAGAAAAATAAATTCTAATTTATTCATATAACAAAATACTAAACTGCAATAGAAATGCAAGTACTATTGCTACATACAACATGGAAGAATTTCACAAACATATTTCTGAGTAAGAGAAGCCAGACACAAAGGCATACACACTCTACGTATTCATATACATTGTGAACACAGGCAAATGTGACAACAGTGCTTAATGGCAGGATAGTTGCTAGTGCTGGGGAGAAGGGAGGGAACAGAATGAGGAGGTGCCAGGAGGGATTAGCTACAACTTTGTCTTCTATTGCTCTAAATGGATGTTATACTTCATTTTAAAAGTAGGTTTATAAAAAAGGGAAAAACAGTCCAGGAATAGAGATTACTGAAATTGTGGTTAAGTAGTGTCATAAATACTTGGATTTACTCAGTCTCCTACTTCTGGAAATTCACTTTTCCTCCTTTCTTATCCATGGAATCTTTTTAACTCATTCTTTTCTGCTTCTTTCAATTTGATCATTTTCTTTAAATTTATATCTCGGCATATACAGCCACTTTTCTTTTTCCACAGAATTTCTCCCTTAGTTTCTGAAGCAGGAAGTTGTTTTTGTTTTTATATGGGGGTCTTTGTTAAAAAGTCAGAGACTTTGATTACAAAGCAATACATGGAAACTGTGCCAAGAATTACATACACCACATTAGTGAGAGAAAAATTTTTAAGTATGTGTATGTGAGTACAGATATTTCAACTTTGAAGAATCTAAAAGACTTAAGCCTACCCAAACTGATGGCAATGGTGATCTACCATGGCCTTTCCAACAAGAATCTTGGTCAGGGTGTGTATATGTGTTTTGTAGGTCAGGAAAGAGACTGAATAAGGACTTCCTGTTGCCCATTTCAGGCTTGATCAGTGTGGTTTAACTTGAAGGGAAGGATTTTTTTTTAAATCCACAATTTTCTAGAAGCAATCTTAATTCACTAATAGGAAGATGTTTTGTTTTGTACTCTTCTGGTATCAAACTCACATGCCCTTTCAGACACTGTGAGGTATGACTGAAGATATTGTACCTTCTATAAAATTACTTGGCTCCAACCCATTTCTGACTTCTAACTTTGGGAACCCACATTCCTTCCCTGACTCAATCACATGCATTCAGATATACATACACGCTTCTTCCTTCTACTAAGTTCCCTTCCTAGCCATTGATATTCTTCCCCCAGCCATACATACTGAATAGGGCTCCCTTAGTATAGACTAGAATTAAAGTGTATCCCATTAATTATTTGTGTTCTTCTAGGCTGTAGGTCACAAATGGAGTTCAAGGTAAAGACTTTTCATAGCACTTGAATATGCACAAAGAGCATAATTAAAGTTTTTAATTATAGAATTCAAACCCTTCTAAACATACTGCTAGCAATAGGAGACATGAAAAATCTTATCTTTATAACAATATTATTATTAATATATAATATATAATGTTTATAAAGTGCCTTATGCAAAAAAGTACATTTGAGTTTTTCTTTTTCCTCAGGTAAAACTTTATATTACAATAATAATTTTACCATATTCTGTAAGAAATTTAATTAATGGTAAGAGAACTTCAAGGCTCTCTCTCATTAATGGGATAAAATAAATAGGTAAAAGGTCAAATTTTGGACAAATTTTATTATCTGGCATTTGATAATTAGGTGATTTTTAAACCTAGATTTCAAAAACTAACCCATTAAATTGACTGTTTTTCCATTGAATTAGAATTCACTTTAGATGTTTTCAAAGTCTTTAGAATTACTGTGGAAGTTTACAACACAGTCAGGCAAAAGCATCAGAGATAGACAAAACACAATTTAAGCCTCTAAAAGAAGTGTGTGTCTAACAGATGGAAAGAATATGTACACTTCAGAATAGAATGAAAACATAACTAGATTAGTTGAATGCAATCTTGTGAAGCAATTTGTGCTTGGTTTACAAAATTTCATCCATTCTAATCAGGCAATAAAGAAACAAGATAATAAGATACATGATTTAAACCCAGGGGCACATGCAACCTGACCACTCCATTTTTAGGTTTGGGTGTGCATTACAAAAACTATGAAAGAGGAGTTCAGCCTTATGTCAGGGTTATGAGAAAAACTGCTTCACATATTGGCAGCAACGGATCCTGCAGTCCAGCCAGAATCTCTGCTTAATAGGCAACCTCAGGCTGTTCATAAAGTTATTCTTAAGCAATATAATTATCCAGCTGGCAACCAAATAGTTCTAACTCTGGGGAAATTTTGAGTAAGAATAGAGATAAAGAAGCAAGTCTAATCTATGATTTTAATCTGGGGTCATATTTTCAAAGAAATTCTGAGGACACCACATCTAATAGAACATAAATACAGTGTCAACTTTAATCTTATTAACTATCTTTTAAATATGTAAGAATCAAAGTTATAAATTGAAAGACAAATACAGAGGAAACATAACCTTGATACTATTCTACAAACTAAAATATAAGTATGTATATTAAAAACCAAAGGAAATAAATAGTAGTTAGTATGTTTAAGTGTTAGAATTTTGGAATGAAGTATACATGCTTTTTAAAAATAGATCAACATTTTGTTAATATCAAAAAACAAAGCACTGAAATTAATATAGCAAAATTTTTCTGTATTTTCTATTATGTAAAAATATTATAATCTTCATGGTAAAGAGAGAAAAAGCTGCAGATAATAATCCATGACCTCAATTTCACTGGAGAATTCTGGTTACACATTCCTGACATGCCATTAAAAAGGATATGAATGGGGCTTCCCTGGTGGCGTAGTGGTTGAGAGTCTGCCTGCCGATGCAGGGGACACGGGTTCATGCCCCGGTCCGGAAAGATCCCACATGCCACAGAGCGGCTGGGCCCCTGAGCCATGGTGGATGGGCCTGCACGTCTGGAGCCTGTGCTCCGCAACGGGAGAGGCCACAACAGTGAGAGGCCCGCATACCGAAAAAAAAAAAAAAAGGGTATGAATGAACTGCCAGATGGAGAGATACATAGGTCAAGGTCCTGAACACAGGAGATTCTGTCCATGAAGTTTGAGGCCTGACACATGGATGTATTCTGGTTCACCAATCTGGAAGCTTCTGTGGTTTATTTTTTATGTTATATTAATAATGACAGGAACAAATCATTATTTGGAGAATAATTTCTACTGGTCTAACTGATACAGTACCCCACTTTCAGAGACAGGTGATTTGAATCTGGATTAGGGCATATGCAAAGGCCCAGTCACAGGAGGGGCAGTGAAACGTCAGAGCACCTGAAATGGCAGGTGCCAAAACTTCTTACTGAAAGCACATATCTGAAAATATGTGAAAATAAAACCTGAGTCCAAGAGCGAAAAAATTGAGGTAGATTGAACAGCAAAGAGAGAGAGACAAAGAGTGGAAGCGAAATAAAGAAAACATAATAGCATTGCTTGAACCCCTCCGATCCAACCATCCCTAAATCCAGAACTGGCACATGGGCTTCTCAATTACATTAACCAATGACTTCCCATCTTTTAGGTAAAACTAAGCTACTTTGAGATGAGTTTTGAGTTATGCTAGCTTGAGATGGATTTCTGTCAACAGCAACCAAAAGGATCTGAAGCAACAATGACAGGGACCCAAGCTTTACACTGCATTAACTAATGGAAGCTACCTACACATTCTGCCCAGACACAAAATGGGCAGAGGGACGGCATGAAGAATAAGATAATGTAACAGGTGGAGAGAGCACTTTGATATCAAGGTAAAGTAAATCAAGATTTATCAAGCATTTCCCTAACTCAAGCATTCAAATTTCTCTGACCATGTAAAATAAAATATTGGGACATGATGATAAAATTGGAGTACAAAATTAAAGCTCATTGAAGCAGAACATGTCAAAGTTCTATAAGACTGAGTGAGGTGTTTATGGGGGTGTTAAAGTTACCCTTATTTTGACAGGATTTGTGGTAGAATACATTGGGTTTAAGTAAGAACACAAAGCTTACAAAATGAAGAGAAAAATATTTTTAAGAAGCAACCTAAAAATATAGAAAAATTCTTATTAACAGTAACAATATGAAGGCTTGCCATGTGTTGAGCACCTGACTAAATTCTATACAGACATTTTATTATTTAACTCTAATAAAAGTTATTTTTAAAAGGGGTATTACAAACCTGATTTTATAAATGATAAAACTGAAGTTTAGAGAAATTAACTTGCCCAAAGTCTCAAAGTTAGAAAGAAACAAGGCATGAGCAATGCGACTCTCAACCTCATACTTTTCATCAAAATGCTTAAAGACAAAGAGGGTTTTCATTATTGCATGGTATTACATGATATACTGAGAATGGAAAGACTGCATGTAAAAGATTTAGTCCAGGGTTGCCACTAATGACGATTAATGCAAATATTCCCATAAAAGAAAAGGGATTTAATGGTATTTGAAAAGGAATTAAATGGTATTAGGAAAGGAATATCATTTCAGATAAAGATTTGCTGGTTGTGGGTAACGAAGAAATACAGTACATAATACAATACAGTTAGTATTTCTGACCCCTAAATAACTCATTAACTACTTGACTGGATAAGACATTAAGTCAAGTTTAATGGCATGATAAGAGTAAATTAATCGGGCTTCCCTGGCAGCGCAGTGGTTGAGAGTCCACCTGCCGATGCAGGGGACATGGGTTTGTACCCCGGCCCGGGAGGGTCCCACATGACGCAGAGTGGCTGGGCCCGTGAGCCATGGCCGCTGAGCCTGCACGTCCGGAGCCTGTGCTCCGCAACAGGAGAGGCCACAGCAGTGAGAGGCCCGCGTACCGCAAAAAAAAAAAAAAAAAAAAAAAAAGAGTAAATTAATCTAATTAGATAATACAATTATGTTAAAAGCAATTTTATTTGTGTTAAATTATATAGATTTAATGATACAGTATCAGAAGTCTACAGTACCACGCATTTTTCTAAATGCCCAATATCTTTGTTTCTTGATGTATGAGGCTGAAATAAATTAGACTGCCTTCAGAAAAAAGCCACACCGATCTTTTGTGTCATCTCCCTCTCTACCTAACGCCTCCACTAGCCACAGAGATTTCTCCCACTCTCTCAAGTTTGAAAACCCCTAAAATTGTTTTCAATTGCCCAACTTAGTCCTATTCATGATCCTACCAATTACTGATGAAAAGCTGCAGCAAAATGTGATTAAGTGATTTACTTAATATTAAACAGCTGATAAACAATAGTTCACGGACTAAAACTCAGGGCTTATGACTCTAAGTCCAGTGTACTTTCAGCTACATCAGAGCTAAAATTTGAGAATGACTTAAGATAATTCTTAGATATCTCAGTTTATTATCAGATAGTAACTAAAAGACATAAAGCATAGAGGGAATAAAGGCATATCTGCCTTTAATACAAGGGAGAGAAGGTAACTACATGAAAGGTGAGCTGGTTCCAAAGACCAGGGTTAAGTTACTTGTCTAAGATTATAGAACTAGTGAGTTGTACTAGGGCTATATAAACAGAGCCCCAACACACATCTTAAAGATGGCCAACTCTGGCCCTAAACACATATTATATGACTTTCTTATTTTATGAAAACCATTAAAAATATAATTTGATGTAATCAAGTGAGTTCAGATTTGTTTTTAGTCCTGAATAATTGGTGCAATGTGATATAATTCTATCAATCTTTTTAGATTTAATAAATATTGAACTAAATTATATTGAGCTCCACATGGATTAAAAAAGCTCAAATAACTAAATGAAATAATCATCATTAAATGCATTTTATCTCATTTTTTTTCTATATCAGCTTTTGATTATTTGTTTGATTTAACTACATAATAAGAGATAAGGGCTTTTATTCTCCACTCAAAAATCACTGTCTAGAAAATAAGATGTACTATTAGATGAATTTGACATCCATTAAAAGAAATTAAATTTGCACTAAATATTTTAATGATAGCCATTTGCCAGGTCAGTCTTTCCTAAACAATCATTATAAAGCAGATAAGATATCGTTTTGACAACTAAATTTGAGATATCATGGAATTCATCCTTTGAATTTAATACAGCAATTATCCCAGGAGAGTAGCATCATTGTCCTTGCTTTCATGGCTTTGGGGCCACAAATCCAATAAGAATCATAATTTGATCCTTAAGACCACTTATATTAGAAAAATACTTTGGCAATTCAAGGAGCAAAATATCAAAGAAAATATCCCATTGAGTATGGCCTTTTAAAGC
>NW_020175039.1:10127783-10132561 GCF_003031525.2 Neophocaena asiaeorientalis asiaeorientalis
TGCCAGTTTTAACCTTTTAAAGAACAGTTCATGGGGAAATTCACAGGGATGACTGCAGTACAATAGAAGATTGTAATATCTGCCTTCATTATTGAAACTCATCAGTATTGCTAATACATAATACAAATTTTGAGAACATTTTTGGCTGTGTAAATTGTAGATTTTTAAAATCTGTATAGATTGGAGAAAAACAAATCACTTACTAGAGATAGGAAAAAATAGAGCTGGATTATAACCTCATACCAGATATGCCAAAATAAATTCCAGATAAATTAAGGATATAAATGTAACATATAAAGCCATAAAAGCACTAGAAAAAAATTTTAGTGATTAATAATATTTGGATGAGGAAAAATTTCTATGAAAATGTCAAGAAAAACAGCCAATAAAATAAGAAGAGTGATGAATTTGATAAAATAAAAGTTAAAAGCTTCTTTGATGAATGTTATCATAACCCGATTTAAAAGGATAATAGGAAACTGCCAAAATTATTTGCAATGCACATGGAAGAAAGGGAATAAGTATCCTTATTCCCTTTCATAAATCACACAGGTAACATTTATAAATCACATAGGCAAGAAATAAACAAAGGACATATGCAGATAATTCACTAAATGAGAGTTGCAAATGGCCAATAAACATAATAAAATATTCTTTTCTCATGCTACCCCTTCAAGGCTCAAAGCATCCACTATAGCATCCTGGCTGTACTTAATTTCCTCTAAGGTAATCCCTAGTTCCATCCCCTTTCCTGTCTCTAGAATAGGTATATAGGGAAATTAAGTTTTCCATGGGAAGCACCCTTCTAGTTCCTGCATCATATCTTAAAGTTCAATAAATTTTAAGGCCGACTATGAATATAGGATATGTACACCACTGAAATGCTCTGTAAAAATAAGGTGTCTTTGATAATACTAGTTACTATACTATTATAAGTATACTATATTATAGTATACAGTTTTCACTAAAGACCCTCATTATAACAAATCAACAAATGAAGGAAGACTGTGTAATGGAGGAGAGAGCAAAGGATTTCAAGGCAGTCTTGCATTTGAGTTTAGCTTTACCCCACTCTAATTGGATGATCTGCTGCAAATTAATAAAACTTCCTGGGCTTTA
This sequence comes from Neophocaena asiaeorientalis asiaeorientalis, assembly GCF_003031525.2. Lineage (NCBI taxonomy): Eukaryota > Metazoa > Chordata > Mammalia > Artiodactyla > Phocoenidae > Neophocaena > Neophocaena asiaeorientalis. The sequence goes on from NW_020175039.1 coordinate 10,128,903, forward strand.
GTATCCTTACCTACAAAACAGGCTTATTGAAAGAACCAAAATTAAAGTGTATTTAATAGTATCACTAAATATTGAATATTTAATGTCATTATAATATTAGTGGTAATAGCTAACAATTGAGATAGGAAATGTTCTAAATACTTTTAACTTCACAGCCACCATATGTGGGAGGTACAGTTGTTAGCTCCTTTTTATAAATTAGGACACAGATAATCGACTTAATTGAACCAAGGTCACACAGCTAGTATGTGACCAACCTAGCAACTGAGTACAAGCATCATCCTTCTCTCCAGTCTTTGATATTCATTACCCTGCTACACTATGTCATTAATTTTAAGATAAGTTAATCCTATATTAAAATACTTTTAACTTTTATTTGTTTATGTCTAATATTGGGAGTTGAACAAAGTAAACCAAGTTTTGGTCTGTGAATGGCAATTTTCTTTTGCATACTTAAACCCTTGGAGAAAGAAATAGAAAGTAAGGCCAGAGAAATGCTCAGGTTTTAAGCAACAAGAATGTTTTTGCTCAAAATGTACCATAAGAGATAATTTTGTCCTAATCAACACAACCCAGAAAGAAGAGTAATCCATCATTCCAAATGAGATAAAGAGGTTAAGCCAAGGACTTCCCTCGTGGCGCAGTGGTTAAGAATCCACCTGCTAATGCAGGGGACATGGGTTTGAGCCCTGGTCCGGAAAGATCCCACATGCCACAGAGCAACTAACCACGTGCCACAACTACTGAGCCTGCACTCTAGAGCCCACCAGCCACAACTACTGAGCCCGTGTGCCACAACTACTGAAGCCCACACATCTAGAGCCCATGCTCCACAGCAAGAGAAGCCACCGCAATGAGAAACCCGTGCACTGCAACAAAGAGTAGCCCCCGCTCACCTCAACTAGAGAAAGCCCACGCGAGCAACAAAGACCAAACAAAGCCAAAAATAAATAATTAATTTTTTTTTTAAGATGTTAAACCAGTAGTAGCCATACCATTACTCCTCTGCCTGAGTCCCATGAAGAAATAAGTCAATAAAAGACAAGCCTGAAGTGTTTGGGGTAAGAGAAGTACTAGGGAGAAGATAGCCTTAGTCTGATGGATAAGAGCTGGGGCAGGGAGGGAAAGTATTTGGAAAGTCTGAGCTGTTATCATAGACTGAGGCTGCTGTTGATGATATTCTATCCACCTCTGGAGACAAAGGCTCTGAGATGGGAAAGATGGTACCCAGAGGGCTAAACTTCGACCTACAGTAACCATTAATTTCATGTCAGCCAAGGAGCAAAATTCATAGCCTACAGGAATCTTCTATCTTGGGTCAGACATTGGAGAATGGCATACTTGGGGGTATGAGAACAGAAGTAGAGGGAAGTGGCTCTGTGATACCTGGTACCAGTTCTGCTTTTCCTATTTACATACCAAATAAACAGCTTGGTGGTTCTGTGTGCACGTGTGTATGTGTGAACATGCATGCTTAAGATGTTGTTTTTTTCTTGTGTTTAAAGTGCCTATGGGAAATCAACATTAATTTTTCAAAAATTCTTTAAAAACTGACAAAAAGTTACTAAAATTAACACAGAAGCCATTCTTCTATAGCAATTATCTAATGTTATAGGTTATTTTAGGTTATTAAAAGAACTTTAAGAACTTCATGTAACACAGAATAATTCAATATATGGCTGCACAGAATGAACTCAGGAAACATTTTTAATTCTCTCAAGAGTATTAAGGCAACTCATGTGACTTCTATGTTCACAACATTCATTCTTGTGTAAATTCTAAATACCTTCTTGGCCTTTGTCTTTTAAAATAAAAATGTGTCTCTGTACCTTCCAGTTTGTAATAACACTCTGTGAGTGATAATACACTCATCTTTGCTTCATAGAGCAGCCCATTTTCTTTTGTTCTCTTTTTGTCATCTCAAAAATGGGTAATATCTGTATCTGAAGAAAAATACAGCATATAAAGTATAAGTGCACTCTCTAGGGATTATCTGACAGTGTCTTGTGATAGATTATCCAAACAATACTTATCACTGCTCTTATCCTTCATTATCAGATCAAATTCATCATCTACCCAAGGTTTATTTTTCTGTGACGAGTAAGTTCCAAAAGAAAGCAATAAACAGCACTACCATTTTGACATATATTACAAACGTCAATGGGATGTCACACTCTAGGCAACAGCGCCACTGAGATACGGTATAAATGAAAATTGTAAACCAATGAATATTGCTTTTACTGTTGTTTAATGTTCGATAAAATAAATGTATAATTTAACTTTATCTTGTATTAACTGAGAAAGCAATATTATCCATAGAAATCACTATAAATGCAACCTGCCATTTGTTAACCTGCTTTAGGAACACGAAGAAAAGTATATTTAACTAGTTCCTTTAATGCATCCTTTTGCATGTGAAAGTCCCGCCAAGAGTCCAATTACTGCAGTAGTTGAAATAAGATGTGCCCATAACATGACTTGTTCACAGTGATCTCTTATATTATTAAACTATCTTAATTTTGATGTTCAACATGTTCTTTTAAGTCACACTTCTGATTCAAAACTTATAACCTAATCTGCTCAATCACAATGTAGTCAATATAACTGTAAGAAGCATATATGTAATTTGACGAGCTCTTTTCAAAGAAAAAAATAGTAGTGCATGCTTTTAATGCACAACAACTTTAAAGGAAAAAGCAATACTTTTAAAAAAGTGCACCTTTTAAACGTTACTGTGCCTCGTTATTTCTTAAACGCCTGCCATGTCATAAGTGCCATACCAATATTACAAAGTTCAGAATATGATCCTTTCTTATAAAAAATATCTTCCTTCTCACCCCTTATTTTATTTTTAACATCATTATTGGGGTATAATTGCTTTACAATGGTGTGTTAGTCTCTGCTTTATAACAAAGTGAATCAGTTATACATATACATATGTTCCTATACCTCTTCTCTCTTGCATCTCCCTCCCTCACACCCTCCCTATCCCACCCCTCCAGGCGGTCACAAAGCACCGAGCTGATCTGCCTGTGCTATGCGGCTGCTTCCCACTAGCTATCTACCTTAAGTTTGATAGTGTATATATGTCCATGCCTCTCTCTCGCTTTGTCACAGCTCACCCTTCCCCCTCCCCATATCCTCAAGTCCATTCTCCAGTAGGTCTGTGTCTTTATTCCTGTCTTACCCCTAGGTTCTTCATGACATTTTTTTCCCCTTAAATTCCATATATATGTGTTAGCATATGGTATTTGTCTTTCTCTTTCTGACTTACTTCACTCTGTATGACAGACTCTAGGTCTATCCACCTCATTACAAATAGCTCAATTTCGTTTCTTTTTATGGCTGAGTAATATTCCATTGTATATATGTGCCACATCTTCTTTATCCATTCATCCTATGATAGGCACTTAGGTTGTCTCCATCTCCGGCTATCGTAAATAGAGTTGCAATGAACATTTTGGCACATGACTCTTTGAATTATGGTTTTCTCAGTGTATATGCCCAGTAGTAGGATTGCTGGGTCATATGGTAGCTCTATTTGTAGTTTTTTAAGGAACCTCCATACTGTTCTCCATAGTGGCTGTATCAATTCACATTCCCACCAGGAGTGCAGGATTGTTCCCTTTTCTCCACACCCTCTCCAGCATTTATTGTTT